>NW_026652300.1:4171948-4222199 GCF_009828535.3 Hylobates moloch | reverse complement strand
TTTCTTTCTTTCTTTCTTTCTTTCTTTCTTTCTTTCTTTCTTTCCTTTCTTTCTTTCTTTCTTTCAAAAAAATAAATAAATAAAATGGAGTCTCACTCTGTCACCCAGGCTGGAATTCAATAGTGTGATCTTGACTCACCACAACCTTTCATATTCAAGCAATTCTCCTGCCTCATACTCCTGAGTAGCTGGGACTACAAGGATATACCACCACGCTAGGCCAATTTTTGTAGTTTTAGTGGAGACAAAGTTTCACTGTATTGAGGAGGCTAGTCTCAAACTCCTGACCTGAGGTTATACACCCACTTCAGCCTCTCAAAGTGCTCAGATTATATGCATGAGCACCACACTTGACTGAGTCTCCTTTTCTAAAAACTGAAAAATATATATGTTTGGAAACTAATAAATACACTCTTCAACAACCTATGGTTAACTGAAGAATCTTCAAGGAATTAAATAATTTTCATAAATAAAAGAAAAATTAAAACATACTAAAGCTTCTGAAATGCACTAAATTAATGTTGAGAAATATATCTGTGTAAACATATAGATAAAAAAGAAGCAATATAAAATTTATAACGTAAAGGTACACACAAGGAAGCAGAAAAAGTGTAAACTAGAGGAGAGTACTTTTGTAAAAAATATGGCATAGTAAAGTAAGCTGCCATCTATTGCCCCCAACCCTAACCCCCCAAGAACACCCACAGAAAAACCGGGTATACAGTGCCGAGATTCTCACCATCAATAACGCAGAGCTCAAAAGTGAGAATGAGGCTGCTCTTAGGGTGACAGAGAAGTGAAGAAACCAGGCAAAGGGTAAAAAAGTTGGCCTTTTATATTCATGACACTCGTCCCCTAGTCTGCTGACAACCAAGTGTGAAAAAAAGAAAAAAAAAAAGAAAAAAAATCTCCTCTGACTCTTGGTTACTACACCACCTAATAAAATAAAGTTGAAGTGGATGGCCAGCTTCCCCATCACTGTGGATTCCCTGGCAGGAGACCTATTCCTGTCTTCACCCAAGGAAGCCTTGTGAGTGCTGAAGAAAGGAAAAAAAAACTGAGGACAACCAGGCATGAAGTAGAAAGGCAGGACTACCATCTCCAGCCTGGATATCTCAGTCACAGAAGATGCCAAACCCGAGTGCCTGTACAGCATTACCATAAGGTAGGAGGTATATTGCATAATTTCCTTGATCACAAACCTATAGAGAGCCTTCCCACACTCTTAGGATATCCCCTTCAAAATCTCTCAGATAGGAGACTGGCAGTGTTTCAAAATTTGTTAGAGCTGAGATAAACCGGGGCTTAAGGCACATCTACTGCCAAAACAAAGGCACTGACCTAGACTTTGGCCAACCAAGCCAAAGAAGCCTAGATCCTTCAGTGGATCAATAATTCGACATATCAGTTTTCAGGAAACTCAGATCTCTAAAACAACACAGAAAAGGAACTGATGCACTTCTGAAAGAAACTTTCAAAAATGGACTGAAATTATTTAAAAATAAAAAGAGTCTCGAAACTGAGAAATACACTGGTCGAAGTGGAAAATTCAGAAGGCTTTCAACAGCAGAATAGATCAAACAGAATAAAGAACCAGTGAGCTCTAAAATGAGTTATTAAGACCAGGTGTGCCAGCTCAGGCCTGTAATTACAGCAATTTGGGAGGCTGCAATTGGTTGATCACTTGAGGTTGGCAGTTCAAGACCAGTCTGGACATCATGGTGAAACCCTATGTCTACTAAGAATACAAAAAATTCTCTGGGCATAGTGGTGCACATCTGTAATGCCAGCTCTTCAGGAGGCTAAGAGAGGAGAATCACTCGAGCCTGGGAGGCAGAGGTTGCAGTGAGTCAACATTGTGCCATTGAACTCCAGCTTGGGCAACACAGAGAGACTTTGTCTAAAAAAATAAAATAAAATAAAATAAAAAGTAAAAAAAAAAAGAAAATAAAAATTAATTAACATAGGTTATTAAGAAATTCATGAAGAACAAAAGAGAAAAACAATCAAAAAGAATGAACATTTACCAGATATACAAAATTATCTTAAATAAGCAAATCTAAGATTTAGCAATATTCACAAAAGAGTTCAGCAAAAGGAAGGTATATACAGCATATTCAAATGAATAATAACAACTTTCAAAAATTTGAGAGAGATATAAATATACAGGTTCAGAAATATTGGAGACAACAGAAAAGATTAATACCACATAAAACTATCCCACAACAAAGAAGAATCAAACTCTCGCTCTCAGTCGCCACTGCCTGCCAGCGCACCTTGTTCTGCCACTCTGCTGTCCCACTCCTCCGCCCATCACAATAGAAGAAGAGATCACGCACTGGTCATTGACAATGGCTCTGGCATGTGCAAAGCTGGCTTTGCTGGGGATGATGCTCCCCGAGCCATGTTTACCTCCATCGTGGGGCACCCCCGATACCAGGGCGTGATGGTGGACATGGGACAGAAGGACTCCCACATGGACAATGAAGCCCAGAGCAAGTGCAGCATCCTGACCCTGAAGTACCCCATCGAGCATGGCATCATCACCAACTGGGACAACATGGAGAAGATATGACACCACTTCTATAATCAGCTGCACAAGTCCCTTGAGGAACAGCCAGTGCTGCTGACCAAGGATCCGCCGAACCCCAAGGCCAACAGAGAGAAGATGACTCAGATTATGTTTGAGACCTTCAACACCCTGGACATGTATGTGGCCATCGGGGATGTGCTGTCCCTCTATGCCTTTGGGCATACCACTGGCATTGTCATGGACTCTGGAGACAGGGTCACCCACATGGTGCCCATCTAGAAGGGCTGCTTCCTTCCCCATGCCATCCTGCATCTGGACCTGGCCGGCTGGGACTTGACTGAGTACCTCATGAAGATCCTCAGTGAGCGAGCCTACAGGTTCACCACCACAGCCAAGTGGGAAATCATGCACAACATCAAGGAGAAGCTGTGCTAGGTCTCCCTGAACTTCAAGCAGGAGATGGCCACTGCCGCATCCTCCTCTTCTCTGGAGAAGAGCTATGCACTGCTCGATGGCCAGGTCATCACCATTGGCAATGAGTAGTTCCAGTGTCCAGAGGTGCTGTTCCAGCCTTCCTTCCTGGGCATGGAATCTGGCAGCATCCACGAGACCATCTTCAAGTCCATTATGAAGTGTGACGTGGACATCCGCAAAGACCTGTATGCCAACACTGTACTATCTGGGGGCACCACCATGTACCCAGGCATTGCTGGCAGGATGCAGAAGGAGGTCACTGCTCTGACGCCCAGCATCATGAAGATTAAGATCATTGCACCCCCAGAGCACAAGTACTCAGTCTGGATTGGCGGCTCCAACCTGGCCTCACTGTCCACCTTCCTGTAGATGCAAGCAGGAGTATGACGAGTTGGGCCCCTGCATCATCCACCACAAATGCTTCTAAATAGACTGAACAGATGTGTAGCATTTGCTGCATGGGTTAATACAGAAGTATAAATTTGCCCTTGGCAAATGCATACACCTCATGCTAGCCTCATGAAACTGGAATAAGCCTTTGAAAAGAAATTGTCCTTGAAGCTTGTATCTGATATCAACACTGGATTGTAGAACTTGTTGCTGATTTTGACATTGTATTCAAGTTAACTGTTCCCCTTGGTATTTGTTTAATACTGTGTCCATATCTTTGAGTTCAACCTTTAGTGTGCATGGCTTGGTCACTTCGTGACTGAGATAAGAATGTGCTTGTGGAAGACAAGGCTGTGGCTTGGTGAGTCTGCATGGCCAGCAGTCTCTGATCTGTGCAGGGTATTAATGTGTCAAGGCTGAGTGTTCTGGGATTTCTCTAGAGGGTGGCAAGGGCTCCTGAACCAGTTGTTTCTGTCCTGCCTGTCTGTCAGGGTTGGAAAGTCGAAGACGTAGGACCCAGTTTCCTTTCTTAGCTGATGTTTTTTTGCCAGAATGCTGTGGGCTGTCACTTGCCCTGAGTTGGAAGCAGTTTGCATTTACACCTGTAAACGTATTCATCCTTTTAATTTATGTAAGGTTTTTTGTATGAAATTCCGGATTGTTTAAAGAGATGACAACAAATTTTTGTTTTCTACTGTTATGTGAGAACATTAGGCCTCAGCAACACATCATTGTGTAAGGAAAAATAAATGTGCTGCCAAAAAAAAAAAAAAGAATCAAGCTCTGAACGGTTGAGAAATAAAGAAAATTCTAGAAGCACTAAGGGGAAATAAACAAAAAATAGAGGAGCTTGAAATCATTGGGCAAAAGATTCCTTCCTTCCTTTTTAAGGAAGACATAGTATTAAAAGATATAAATTGTGACATCAAAAACATAATTGTAACAGAGGGTAAATGTCTAGAGTTTTATGTGACAAAAGTTGTCAGCTGAAATTAGTTGATTAACTATAAGATGTTTTCTCTGAGACTTTGATGACCATCAAAAACTACAGCAGCAACACTAACAATAAAAACAAAGGAATCAAAGCTTATAACTACTGAAAATGTTTAAGTGCTAAACATTTAAAAGCAGACATGGAAGGAAGAAATAAAAAAATGATGTATGACTCAATCAGAAACAACTAACAAGGTAACAGTAGTAAGAACATACTTATCAATAATTATCTTGAATGTAAATGAATTAAATTATGCAACTAAAAGACGTGGAGTGACCAAATGAATTTTAAAAATGGGATTCAACTACCTGTTACCTACGAGACCCACTTAATCTTTAAGGACAAACATGGGCTGAAAGTGAAGGAATAGAAGAAGACACTGCTATGCAAATGGTAATAAAAAATTAGGATTGCCTATACTCGTATCTATAACTGTCATAAACCCGAGGTCATAATTTAATAAAAAAGCAATAAATAATATCTATTTAAAATTATATATATATATGTATATACACATCTGCACTCAACACTGGAGTACATAAATATTTAAAGCAAATAGAAATACAAATGAAGAAAAAATGGCAATAAAATAATTGTAGGAAATTTGAGCACCTCAATTAAAACAAGGAATAGATAAACTCAACAGAAAATTAATAAGAAAATGCCAGACTTGAATTGTAGTTTTAACTAAATGAACCCAACAGACATATACAGAACTTTTCATCGTGTAGCAGCCGAATATATATTTTTCTGTAACACGCATGGAAGATTCTCTAAGATAGACCATATGCTAGGCCATAAAACAAGTCTTAACAAAGTAAGCAAAGTAAGATGGCTAAAAACATATTTAATATTTTTTCGGACCATCATGGTAGCAAACCAAAAATAATCAGTAAGAGGACCAATCTTGAAAAAAAAAGTCACAGATAATGAACTTCCTTTTTTTTTTTTTTTTTTTTTTTGAGACAGAGCCTCACTCTGTTGCACAGGATGCAGTGCAGTGGCACAATCTCGGCTCACCACAAGCTCCGCTTCCCAGGTTCACGCCATACCCTGCCCCAGCCTCCGGAGTAGCTGCCACTATAGGCGTCTGCCACCACGCCCAGCTAAGTTTTCATATTTTTAGTAGAGATGGGGTTTCACCGTGTTAGTCAGGATGGTTTCAATCTCCTGACCTCATGGTCCGCCCACATTGGCCTCCCAAAGTGCGGAGATTACAGGCATGAGCCACCGCCCCCCAGCCTACATGAACATTTTTAAAACATTGCTCCTAAATAATGAATTGATGAAACGAAAAATAAAAAGAAAAATTCATAAATATCTTGAGACAAATAATAGTGGAAACACAACATACCTAAACCTATGGTGTGCAGTTAAGTAGCATTATGGTGGAAGATTATAGCAATAAATGCATACATCAAAAAAAAAAAAAGATACCAAATAAGCAACATCTCTTTGTATCTAAGAAACTAGAAGGAAAAACAACTAAATTCAAAGTTAGCACACTGCATAAAATAATAATTAAAACAGAAACAAATCAAATAGGGAACATAAACATCTGATGAGAAAAAAAATAAAAGGCAGCCAAATTATAAAGCAATAAGTAAAGTTATCTCTCTTTGCAGACAACAAACTCCGATATGTAAAAACAGCTCAAATTTTCCATTTAAGAAACTGTTAGAACCAATGAACAAATTTGGTAACGTCATTGTACAAATAATTACCTAACTGGAAAAGAATTCAGCAAACTCATCTGACTTATAAGCATATCAAATAAATTAAATACTTAAAAAAAAGGTAACCAGAAAGTAAAAGATCTCTCCATTGAAAACTATGAGACATTGATAAAAGCAATTTAAGAAGACAAAAATAAATGGAAAGATTGTCTATGCTTATGGATTGGAAGAGTTAATATTGTTAAAATATTTATAGCATCAAAAGCAATACACAGATTCAATGCTATCCAATCAAAATTTCAATGGCATTCTGCACAGAAATGGAAAACAAAATATAAAACTTGTATAGCTACATAGAGAGCCATAAATTGTGAAAACAATTCTGGAGAGAGAAAAAAGAAGCAGGAAGAATCACACGACCTTATTTGAAATTGGCATGAACACAGAAGCATAGCCAAATGAACAGAACAGAGAATCAAGAAATACATCCAAGCATATATCATCAATTAGTTTTTGAAATCTGCAGCAAAATGATAACATGAGAAGAGGATCATCTGTTCTATGAGTAGTGCTGGGAAAACTAGATTTCCACATGCAAAAGAACAAAATAGGATCTGCATTTGACATCATATACAAAAATCAAATGAAGATGAGTTGAAAAATCCTAAATGTAAGACTGCAACCTCTGAAACACCTAGAAGAGAATACAGAAAAAAGCTCATGAACGATGGCCTTGGAAATAATTATTTTGAATACCATATTAAAAACTCAGTCCACATAAACAAAAACAAATGAGCAAGACTACATCAAATGAAAAAGCTTTTGCACAGTAAAGGAACAAATCGACCGAATACAATAGCCTAAATATTGGGAAAAATATTTTCAAGCTATATATTTGATGATGTGTTAAGATCTAAAATTTATGAAGAACTTGTATGTAGTAAAGAAAGTTTCTGGGGTGCCAGTTGATTTGATCTCCTCTGTGTAAGACACCCATGGGGAGCCATGGGTGACTTCTGAGGAGAAAATCTCCTTATTGCCTTCATGTCTTTATCCCTGAGAGCGCAACCGCGCATCGAGTTCCACTGGTTGCTCAGGGAGATAACACTCCCTTGAAGCAGTGGAGTATAATCAAAAGTCTTGGCTCTTCCTGAAACCTGCTCCCACCTGTTTCAGTCCTGATAAGTTAAAGATCTTTAGTAGTTTAGACACACGCCTTTGCTCAAGGGAAGTCACAGAAACTGCCAGTGTATAGCACTCACGGGTTCTCCTTCACTGATTAATCCTTTTCCTCATTTCTTCCTCCCCCTCCCATCTACCTAAGAACAAAGAGCTTGTAAACCACTAAATTAGGTGGAGCCTGACAACTGTGGGCCATGAGCAAGCCTCCAATGGTCCAGCCCCCTGGACCCATCTTTTAGATGCTTATTCTCTCTCTTTCTAACTCCTTTGTCTCCCCCAGACTCAAGGTACCTTCCGGGTGTTGTGGGACTGTTTTCCCCAACATTGTACAACTCAACAATAACAAAACAAATAAACATATTAAAAGCTGAGCAAAATCTCTGAATTGACATTTCTCCAAAGAACATATAAAAATGGGCAACAGGTACTTGAAATATATTCAACATCATTAATCATCAGAAAAAATTTAAATCAAGGGTACTTTGAGACATTACATAACTCACATCAGGATAGCTATTATTAAAAACTCAAAAGATCACAAAGGTTGGCTAAGATGTATAGAAAATGAAACTCATGTAGAGTGTTGTTAGTAATGGGTAGCAATTATAAAAATCGGTATGGAGATTTCTGGAAAATTAAAAATAAAACTGCCTCATGCCTCAACAACTCTTCCTTTAGACATACAACCAAAGGAAAACTCTACCTCATAGAGATATTTGCACTCTCATGTTCATTGCAGCATTATTAACAATAGCTAAAATATGGAAACAACCTTATTGTCCCGTACAAAGTAATATTATTTAGCCCTAAACAAGAATGAGATCTTGCCATTTGCCACACCATGGAGGGGCTTGGAGGAAGCTATGCTAAGTGAAATAAACCAGACACAGAAAGAAAAATATTTATAATCACATGTATTTAACTGAAGAGAGGGTGGTGCCAGGCTTTTTATTAAATGAGTTCTCAAAGGCTAATAAGAGATAGATCTCCCTCCTGATCACAAGAATGACACCAAGCTCTTCATAAAGTATCCACCCTCATGACCCAAGCATCTTCCACTCAAACGCACCTCCAACACTGGGGATCAAATTTCAGCATAAAGTTTGTAAAGGCAAATGTCCAAACTATAGCAGTAACTATGTGAGATTAGAAATATGTTAATTTGCTACAGTATAGTAGCCTTTGAAATACCAATATGTATCCCATAGCATATGTTATATACATATGCTATGTACGTATGTGTATCCCATAGCATATGTTATACACATATACACATGAAATGAACATAATAGGGTGCATTTTTATTTATTTATCTATTTTTAAATTTTTATTATACTTTAAGTTCTAGGGTACATGTGTAGAGTGTGCAGGTTTGATACATAGGTACTCATGTGCCATGTTGGTTTGCTGCACCCATCAACTCATCATTTACATTAGGTATTTCTCCTAATGCTATCCCTCCCACAAATCCCTACCCCCCCCCCCCCCCCCCACAGGCCCTGGTGTGTGATTTTCCTTGCCGTGTGTCCAAGTGATCTCACTGTTCAATTCCCACCTATGAGTGAGAACATGTGGTGTCTGGTTTTATGTTCTTGTGATAGTTTGCTGAGAATGATGGTTTCTAGCTCACCTATATCCCTGCAAAGGACATAAACTCATTCTTTTTTATGGCTGCATAGTATTCCATGCTTGTATATGTGCCACATTTTTTTAATTCAGTCTAGCATTGATGGACATTTGGGTTGTTTCCAAGTCTTTGCTATTGTGAATAGTGCCACAATAAACAAACCTCTTCCCTGGTAGATGAACTAATTTACACTCCCACCAACAGTGTAAAAGCATTCCTATTTCTCCACATCCACTCCAGCATCTGACTTTTTAATGATCGCCATTCTAAGTGGCATGAGATGGTATCTCATTTTGGTTTTCATTTGGATTTCCCTGATGACCAATATGGATGAGCATTTTTCCCTGCATCTGTTGGCTGCATAGATGTCTTCTTTTGAGAAGTGTCTCTTTTTATACTCTGTCCACCTTTTGATCACTTTTTTTTCCTGTAAATTTGTTTGTGTTCTTTGTTGATTCTGGATATTAGCTCTTTGTCAGACAGGTAGATTGCAAAATTTTTCTCCCATTCTATAGGTTGCCTGTTTACTCTGATGGTAGTTTCTTTCACTGTGCAGAAGCTCTCTAATTTCGTTAGATCCTATTTGTCTATTTTCACTTTTGTTGCCATTACTTTTGGTGTTTTAGTCGCGAAGTGCTTGCCCATGCCTATGTTCTGAATGGTATTGCCTAGGTTTTCCTGTAGGGTTTTTATAGTTTTAGGTTTAATATATAAGTGTTTAGTCCATTTTGAATTAATTTTTATGTAAGGTGTAAGGAAGGGATCCAGTTTCAGCTTTCTACAAATGGCTAGCCACTTTTCCCAGCACCATTTGCTAAATAAGGAATCCTTTCTCCATTTCTTCCATTGTCAGATTTGTCAAAAATGAGATGATTGCAGATGTGTGGTGTTATTTCTGAGGCCTGGTCTTCTGTTCCATTGTTGAAGATATCTGTTTTTGTACCAGTACCATGCTGTTTCCTTTACTACAGCTTTGTAGTATAGTTTCCAGTCAGGTAGCATGATACCTCCAACTTTGTTGTTTTTGCTTAGGATTGTATTGGCAATGTGGCCTCTTTTTTGGATCCATAAAAACTTTAAAGTAGTTTTTTACCAATTCTCTGAAGAAAGTCATTGGTAGCTTGATTGGAATGGCATTTCATGTGTAAATTACTTTGGGCACTATGGCCATTTTCAAGATATTGATTCTTCTTATCCACAATCGTAGAATATTCTCCCATTTGTTTGTGTCCTTTTTTATTTTGTTGGGCAGTGTTTTGTAGTTCTCCCTGAAGAGTTTCCTCACATCCCTTGTAAGTTGGATTCCTAGGTATTTTATTCTCTTTGAAGCAATTTTGAATGGGAATTCACTCATGATTTGGCTCTCTGTTATTGCTGTATAGGAATGCTTGTGATTTTTGCACACTGATTTTGTGTCCTGAGACTTTGCTGAAGTTGCTTATCAGCTTAAGTAGATTTTGGGCTGAGACAATGGGGTTTTCTCAATATGCAATCTTGTCATCAGAAAACAGGGACAATTTGACTTCCTCATTTCCTAATTGAAGACTCTTTATTTCTTTCTCTTGCCTGATTGCCCTGGGCAGAACTTCCAACACCATGTTGAATAGGAGTGGTGAGAGAGGACATCCTTGTTTTGTACTGGTTTTCAAAGGGAATGCTTCCAGTATTTGCCCACTCAGTATGATATTGGCTGTGGGTTTGTGATAACTAGCTTTTATTATTTTGAGATATGTTCCATGAATACCTAGTTTATTGAGAGTTTTTAGCATGAAGGACTATTGAGTTTTCTCAGAGGCCTTTTTTGTATCTATTCAGATAATCATGTGGCTGTTGTCATTGATTATGTTTATGTGATGGATTACATTTATTGAATTGCATAAGTTGAACCACATTTGCATTTCAGGGATGAAGATGATGTGATAGTGGTGGATAAGCTTTTTGATGTGCTGCTGGATTCAGTTTACTCGTATTGTACTCAGGATTTTCACATAGATGTTCATCAGGGCTATTGGTCTAAAATTATCTTTTTTTGTTGGGTCTCTGCCAGGCCTTAGTATCAGGATGATAGTGGCCTTATAAAATGAATTAGGGAGGATTACTTCTTTTTTTATTGATTGGAATAATTTCAGAAGGAATACTACCAGCTCCTCTTTGTACCTCCAGTAGAATTCGGCTGTGAATCCATCTGGTCCTGGACTTATTTTGATTGGTAGCCTATTAATTATTACCTCAATTTCAGAGCCTGTTTTTGTTCTATTCAGAGACTCAACTTCTTCCTGGTTTGGTTTTTGTAGGGTGTATGTGTCCAGGAATTTATCAGTTTATTCCATATTTGCTAATTTATTTGCATAGTGGTGTTTATGGTTTTCTCTGTTATAGGTTTTATGTCTGAGGGACTGGTGGTGATATCCCCTTTATAATTTTTATTGCTTCTATTTGATTCTTCTCTCTTTTCTTCCTTCTCTGTCCTATTAGGGATCTACCAATTTTGTTGATCTTTAAAAAAAAAAACAGTTCCTAGATTCATTTTTTTTGAAATTTTTTGTGTGTCTCTATCTCTTTCAGTTCTGCTCTAATCTTTGTTATCTTTTGCCTTCTGCTAGCTTTTGAATTTGTTTACTCTTGCTTCTCTATTTCTTTTCATTGTGATGTTAGAGTGTCAATTTTAGATCTTTTCTGCTTTCTCTTTAGTGCTATAAATTTCCCTCTACATACTGCGTTAAATGTGTCCAGAGATTATGGTACGTTGTGTCTTTGTTCACATTGGCTTTAAAGAACATCTGTTTTTCTGCCCTCATTTTGTTATTTACCCAGGAACAAGTTGTTCGGTTTCCATGTAGTTGTGTAGTTTTGAGTGAGTTTCTTTTTTTTTTTTTTTTTTGAGACGGAGTCTCGCTCTGTCACCCAGGCACCCAGGCTGGAGTGCAGTGGTGCGATCTTGGCTCACTGCAAGCTCCGCCTCCCGGGGTCACGCCATTCTCCTGCCTCAGCCTCTCCGAGTAGCTGGGACTACAGGTGCCCGCCACCACACCCAGCTAATTTTTTGTATTTTTAGTAGAGGCGGGGTTTCACTGTGGTCTTGATCTCCTGACCTCGGGATCCACCCGCCTTGGCCTCCCAAAGTGCTGGGATTACAAGCGTGAGCCACCGTGCCCGGCCTTGAGTGAGTTTCTTAATGCTGGGTTGTAACTTGATTGCACTGTGGTCCGAGAGACAGTTTGTTGTGATTTCTATTCTTTTACATTTGCTTAGTAGTGCTTTATTTCCTATTATGTGGTCAATTTTAGAATAAGTGTGATGTGGTGCTGAGAAGAATGCATATGCTGTTGATTTGGGGTGGAGAGTTCCATAGATGTCTATTAGGCCTGTTTGTTGCAGAGCTGAGTTCAGGTCCTGGATATCCTCGTTAACTTTCTGCCTCGTTGATCTGTCTAATATTGACAGTGCAGTGTTAAAGTCTCCCATTATTATTGTGTGGTAGTGTAAGTTTCATTATAAGTCTGTAAGGACTTGCTTTATGAATCTGGGTGCTCCTGTATTGGGTGCATATATATTTAGGATACTTAGCTCTTCTTCGTGATTTGAATCTATTACCATATGTAATACCCTTCTTTGTCTCTTTTGATCTTTGTTGGTCTAAAGTCTGTTTTATCAGAGACTAGGATTGCAAACCCTGCTTTTTTTTTTCTTTCCATTTGCTTGGTAGGTCTTCTTCCATCCCTTTATTTTGAGCCTATGTGAGTCTTTGAATGAGAGATGGGTCTCCTGAATACAAAACACTGATAGGTCTCAACTCTTTATCCAATTTGCCAGTCTGTGTCCTTTAATTGGGGAATTTAGCCCATTTACATTTAAGGTTAATATTGTTATGTGTGAATATGATCCTGTCATTATGATGTTTGCTGGATAGTTTGCCCATTAATTGATGCAGTCTCTTCATAGCATTGAAGGTCTTTACAATTTGTCATGTTTTTGCAGTGGCTGGTACCGGTTGTTTCTTTCCATGTATAGTGCTTCCTTCAGGAGCTCTTTTAAGGTAGGCCTGGTGGTGACAAAATCTCTCAGCATTTGCTTGACTGTAAAGGATTTTATTTCTCCTTCACTTATAAAGCTTAGTTTGGCTAGATATGAAATTCTGCATTGAAATTATTTTCTTTAAGAATCTTGAATATTGCCCCCACTCTCTCCTGGCTTGTACAGTTTCTGCTAAGATATCCACTGTTGGTCTGATAGTCTTCCTTTTGTGGGTGATTCAAACTTTCCCTCTGGCTGCCCTTAGCACTTTTTCTTCATTTCAACCTTGGTGAACCTGACAGTTATCTGTCTTGGGGTTGCTCTTCTCAAGGAGTATCTTTGTGATGTTCTCTATTTTTCCTGAATTTGGAACGTTGGCATGCCTGGCTAAGTTGGGGAAATTATCCTGGATAATATCCTGAATAATGTTTTCCAGCTTGGTTCCATTCTTTCCATCACTTTCAGGTACACCAATCCAATGTAGATTTGGTCTTTTCACTTAGTCCCATATTTCTTCGAAGATTTGTTTGTTTCTTTTTATTCTTTTTTTCTCTAACCCTGTCCTCTCACTTTATTTTATTGATATGATCTTCAGTCACTGACACCCTTTCTTCCACTTGATTGAATCGGCTATTGAAGCTTGTGCATGTGTCACGAAGTTCTCATGCCATGGTTTTCAGCTCCATTAGGTCATTTAAGGTCTTTGCTACCCTGTTTATTCTAGTTAGCCATTCATTTAATCACTTTTTGAGGTTTTTAGCTGCTATGTGATGGGTTCGAACATGTGACTTTAGCTCAAAGAGATTTGTTATTGCTAACCTTCTGAAGCCTACCTCTGGCAACTCATCAAAGGCATTCTCCATTCAGTTTTGTTCCATTGCTTGTAAGGAGCTGTGATCCTTTGAAGAAGATGTGCTCAATTTTTAGAATTTGCAGCTTTTCTACTGTGGTTTCTCTCCACCTTTGTACGTTTATCTACCTTGGGGCTTTGATGTTGTCGACCTACGCATAGGGTTTTGGTGTAAATGAACTTTTTTTTTTTTTATGTTGAAGCTATTCCTTTCTGTTTGCTAGTTTTTCTTCTAACAGTGAGGTCCTTCAGCTGCAGGTCTTTTGTAATTTGGGGGAGTTCCACTCCAGATTCTGTCTGCCTGGTTGTCATGAACAGAGGTTGCAGAAGAGCAAATATTTCAGAATAGCAAATATTGCTGTCTGATCCTTCCCCTGGAAGCTTCGTCCCAGAGGGGCAGCTGCCTATATGAGGTCAGCCCCTACTTGGAGGTGTCTCCCAGCTAGGCTACACAGGGCTCAGGGACCCACCTGAGGAGGCAGTCTGTCCATTCTGAGAGCTCAAATGGCATTCTAGGATAACCACTGCTCTCTTTAGAGCTGTCAGACAGGGATGCTTAAGTCTGCCAAAGTTGTCTGCTGCCTTTTTTTCAGCTCTGGCCAGCCCACAGTGGCAGAGTCTAAAGGCAATAGGCCTTGCTGAGCTGTGGTGGGCTCTGCCCAGTTCGAGCTTTCTGCATGCTATGTTTACCTACTCAAGCCTTAGCAATGGTGGATGCCCCTCTACCAGCCAGGCTGCCACCTTCGGGATTGATCTCAAGCTGCTGCATTAACGGTGAGCAAGGCTTTGTTGGCATGGGACCAACCAAGCCAGGCATGGGAGAGAATCACTTGTTCTGTCGGATGACGTGACCTTGGGAAAAGTGCAGTATTTGCACAGGAGTACCCTATTTTTTCCAGGTAGTCTGTCATGGCTTCCCTTGGCTAGGAAAGGGAAATCACCCAACCCCTTGCACTTCCCAGTAGAGGTGACACCCCGCCCTCCTTCAGCTCACCCTCCGTGGGCTGCACCCACTGTCAAACCAGTCCCAATGAGATGGACCAAGTACCTCTGTGGGAAATGCCGAAATCACTGATCTACATTGATCGTGCTGGGATCTGCAGACTGGAGGTGTTCCTATCTGGCCATCTTGGAACACTCCCAGGATAAAATGGGATGCATTTTTAAAGTTAATTTTTTTTTTTTTTTTTTTGAGATGGAGTGTCGTTCTGTCACCTAACCTGGAATTCAGTGGTGTGGAGAGTGCTTCTTCCACACGCTTCCCTGTCCCTTTCAATCAGCTGGCTTTGAGATCACTGAAACCAGAGATCTGAGGCTCAGGACAGGCCCAAGCAGTGTTGTGGTTGCCTGCCTGCATTTCAAGGTCACTGTATGGTACGGTCAGTTCTTTGGCTAGTGAAAAGGCTATTGTGTCACCAGAGGAGGGCTTGTTGAGTTGATCTGAGAGACAATACAAGCACCAAGATTTGGAATGTACCAGGTTAGTGTTGGGGAAACCAGCCACACACCACCCAGTGGGTACCCTGAGTCTGGAGGAGACAAGGGAATTAGAAAGAGACAGAATAAACATTTGAAAGTGGGTCCAGGGGACCACAGCATTGAAGGCTTACTCATGGCCCATTGCTCTTGGGCTTCACCCAATTTATTTGTTTACAAGTTCTTTGTTCTCAGGGCCACTGGGAGGGGGAGGAAGGGATAAGGAAAAGGATTAATCAGTGAAAGAGAACTTGTGAGCCATTCAATAAGATGTTTGGCACTGGCAGTTTCTGTGAAAGGTGTGTGTCTCACCTACTTAAGAGCTATAACTTATGGGACTGAAATGGGTGGGAGCTGGTTTCAAGAGGAGCCAAGATGTTTGATTATACTCCACTGCTTCAAGGGAGAGTTATCTACCGGAGAAACCTGTAGAATGCTGCTGAGCAGTTATGCACTTGGGGCATAAATATGTGAAGGCAATAAGGAGACATTTCTCCTCAGAGGCTGCCCATGTCTTCCCATGGGTTTCTCACACATGGGAGACTAACTCAACTGGCAGCCCAGAAACTCTCTTTTCCACAGTTAGTAATTATGGGTTTTTGGTTTGGACTAAAGACAGGACAAGAGATAAAGAATATTGGGGTGGCCCTGTGATAAGAGCATTTTCCAGCCAGCAGGCCTGTTTTACCTGCTCTGAAGAAGCCTGGGCCTCGGAGTCCCACAAAACTTCTTCTTCCATCTGATTTCTTTTACAGGGACATGAATAAAGTGGGCCTCTACAGTCCCAAGAGAGCACTCAAGGACTTGGGCTTGGACTTTCCTGGAGACAAGACAATTTGAATGCCACTGACTGCCAGGTACTGTCATCCCATGGGTCATGAGACCATTTCACCTGTTCAGTTCCCTTCTACTCTTTATTGGGGACTAGGGCATGGAATGGGTGTAGCAATGACTGGGCCCTGTCTCTGGGATAAGGACAGACCCCAGGGAAGGGGAAACCACCAGCCAGAAGTCCAAGTCGGGGGCCAGGTTTGGGGAGCAGTTTCCTCTGACCCTACACTTACTCCTGCAGCCTGACTCATCACCTGAATTTATGTCTATTTTGGAGAATGAAGAAAACAGACTTAGAAAAAGACACTTGCAGGCCTGTCACCTAAAGACAAACCCAGCTGTAATTATGGTGTGTTTATTTTTAGTGTTTCATTTGTTTCTGTTTTCTCATGTTTCTGCTACATATCAGTGCTTTTTTGGGCACGCTCCCTGCATTCTGTGATCTTCCTTTGACGAGGAGTATCCTTTAAGATAAGAAAAGTGCAGGCTGGCCAGCTGTGGATCTGATCTACATTTGGGGCTGGCATACGTCTTGTCTGACCTTCACACCATGTGCACTTTTTCTCCTCCTTTCCACATACCATTAGGATATTATCATCTTTCTTGGCACCTCTTTTGCCTGCTTTTATTTAGATCCTGCGCTGCCCAGGTGTGTGACCCGAGGCATGTTCATGTGATTTCTCACCTCTAATATAGGGATGGTGCCAGGACCTGCCATGGGGATTGTTGAAAAGATTAAGTGGGGGTGGTTATCAAAAGCCTAAGAGTACCATTGAGACACAGTGCACATTCATGAAATACAAATTCTTTATTATCAAGTGCTGCCTAATTGTTCTTTAGGATCAACCATCATTTGTTCACAAAACTATCAAGCTCTTGTTAATCATTTTCCTATTTTCAATACTGGAGAACAATACTTCATTGAAAGTCATTGTAAATAAAGTGCTAACGTATTACCAGTTTCAAGTAATAGACTTTATTAAGTGCCTCAAGTGTGCCAGGTCAGTCAGAACCTGACCCAAGTGTTTGCAGCCACAGAGAAAATGGGAAAGGCATTGCAATTTGTGATATCCTGGGACCCACAGCCACGAGTGGCCAAACTGAAACAGGAAACCACATTCCTCAGCTTGGCTTCAGTTTCTTTCCAAGTTCTACTGCTCTGACCTGAGAGAGCCTCTGCCAACCAACATATGGTGTTCTTTGTGTCCCCCAGGCCACTGCAGTATAGTGAGATGTACCAGTAGGTGCCCAGCCATGTTGTCACCACCTTCCCTCTCATCTTTCTTGCTCCTTTCCTCTGCCCTCTGGCTGCTTACAGTAACATGCTGGACCACTCTATGGCTTCACCTGAGTCCGGGCTGATGCCACTAGCACTGGCATCCTCTAAGGAAACTTCCTTCCAGACTGGGAAGTTGGTCTACAGTTAGGGGCTGGACTTCATGATGCACACTGCAGATACCTCTGTGATTGTGTCTATTGATACCCTTGGTGATGCCTACATGTAGATCTGCTTTGTACAAATCTTGAGTTTTTGAGCTGGATCTGGTGATTACTCGGGTCTTGTTTGAGGGAATGGAAGTGTGGGCAGAGCCAGGATTTTCTGCTGGAATCTGTGACATTTAATTATACGTGGAACCAGTACACTTGGAACATAGACTTCCTAGAGTCTCTGATACCATATATTATTTCTCATATATTTTATTTTGAAAATAAAAATATATGCACGTGACTGAAAAATACAGAGGTGAGGCAAGAGATACACAGAAGGAGCTGCCACCATGTGCACCTCACCCTAGGCCTCTGAACTACCTGTTAACAACTAGGTACCACAGAGGAAGACTGAGTTTCTTAGATTCCCACCTTTCCTCCACCCTCAGCCAATGATAGGAATTTCATTATTTTAGTTTCTTTCTTAGTTATCATTGAAATTGTAAGTAACTGTAGAGTATAAATATTTAGATACATATTTTGTTGATCCAATACAATAGAATCTTGTGACTTTCCTCTTGTAGGAAGTATATTAGCACTGTGAATTCACATACATGTCTTGATATTCTACGGGTATATACATATTTTTTCTTTAGCTTTCTATTTTCTTGGAGTTTCTATTCCCTTTTCTTCTCTGTTTCTATTTAAAGTTAAATTGTCTCCTGTTATCACATCCTTAACATCGTCGCTCTTTTCTAACCTCCCATCTGAAAAGTCACTGCTGAATGCCTTCCTTTTTCCTGTGCCCACCCAGCCAACATCTCTCTAGGCCTGGGGTTGAGCTGTCATTCCAAGGATTTTCATAACTGCCTCCCTGGGTTTTTACATGTCAAATGCTATTTCACTACTGCAACTCTGGGACGCATCTCCCGGAAAGCTAACCACTTTTCTTATGGTTTATTTTTTTAATTGTATGGGGTTTTGAAATATTTTTTAAGATTCTGTCTTCCATTTTTTGAGAGTTACACATTTTAAGGTAATTTCAAGCTGTCTTTCCTAATCTCAGAATTTTCTTATTATCTTCCTAAATTTTGTTACTTTCTGTGGATGCAATATTTTGTACATCTTTGAGACTATAGGGAGCATTCATTCGGAACTTCCCTTGAACAGAGGTCATGGGGCCAGAAGGAAAAGGGAACTTAAAGACTCATTTCTCTGGAGGTGAGTTGTCTGTTTGATCATATTTGTCTTTTTTTTTTTGCATTTTTTAAAACTGTTGAACACTCATCTTGCCTGTGCAATTAGTTATAAGGCTGAAATGGGGGTGGTCACAGGCTCATTTAACATTGGGACAAGAAGAACTGGCCTTCAAACCAGTGGTCTACACGTGGGAAGGATGATTTCCTCTGGGAATCCATAAGCTTCCTTGTTTCCTCTGCAGAAACATTCACCTTCGGTTGTCCTGCTGCTGCCTTGGCATGGTGATGCTCTTCCTCCACTTGCAACCTGACTGCACAACTGTGGACACTGTACTCACGGCTTTTCCCTTCTCTTTGTCTTGAGGAGAGACAATGCAACCCATTTCTCTACTGTAATGGAACCAGAATGTTCATATTAGAACTCGAATATAATTTCCTGTACACCAGAGGGCACATAAGATTCTACATGAAAGAGGAAATACCAGAAAATAGACACAAGGACAGAAAGGTCACTTTGACCTATAAAGGTCCTCAGGGGCAGCTGGGTACTGTGTTAGGTGGTCACTCTTCTGTGCAGAAGGAAGGGCCATATGGGCCTTTCCCTCAGGCCTGTTCTGTGTCTGAGCTCAGGACCAACTTAATTCTCAATATACAGCCTCATAGATTAGGAAAAGAAAAGAATCTCCCTTCTCAGACCTCCTGCCCGTCCATATTCTAAGCTGTGGACAGTAATTCCTTATTTAAAAACAGCTTCTTGAAGTGTGATCGGCATATGGTAAACTGCACATGTGCAGATAGAAGAACTGGTGGTTTTCTCCACGTGAGTATTTCATTCACCGCAAGGCCAGAAGTGTAATGAAGGTCATGAAAATGTACCTTCCTCCTGGCAACAACAATCTCTCCCTGGCCAATCTAGGATCACAGATCTGCTTCTTTCACTAAAATTGAGCAGGTATTTTATAGAATTGCATGTAAATACAGTATGTACTTGGGTCTTTGTGCATCATTCTGATCTGGCTTCTTTCATTTAGCAGAACTACTTTCAGAGTCACTCTGTTCCGCGTGCATCAACAGTCCATTCCCTTTCATGCTGAGCCACATGCCATGGTGTGGATGTGCCACAGCTTGTTCATCCTTCTTCTGTGTATGGGCATTTGGGAGCTACTGGTTTGGGAACATTGTATATAAGGATGTAGTGAATATTTATGTATGAATGTAGCCTGTAAACTTGCCTTCATTTCTCATCATTCATTCCTAGGAGGGCAGTGGCCCCATCATGTCATCGTAGGTCTGCATCGACCTTCCTAAGGAACCACTGGCCCTTGTGCTAAGTGTTTGGCCCATTCCCTGCTTTCTGTCTTGCTCTATCTGATTTAGCCATAATAACCTCTTGTCTCTTTCACCCTCAAGCACAATAACTTCTTAGCATACCACCCTTCCTTTACACTTGGAATCACCAGCTCTTTCTCCATGTGCTGGCTTTGATTCCCTCACTAAAGTTGCCTTCTGTGACCCATGTGTAATGCATTGCCCTCAAAACATCCTATGTATGAGAAAGTTTTGGGATAAGAGACTGTTCCTGATGAGTATGAAGTACCTACAATGGCTCTGAATGGAAGAAAGATAACTGGGTGTGTCTTGTCACCCATTGTCCCTGGAGCTCATCTTAGTTGATAGAAAGAAGACTGGGTGTGGCCTGGACATATGTTCAAGTGACTCACAACCTTTTTCTAAATGACAACTGCAGACCTGGCCGAGGGCTGGAACCTGAAGTTACTTGGAAGCTGTCTGATTGAAAGTGAGTCACTCAATCACCTTATCCTGGCCTTTTTCTCTACATGTGGGACTACCTATACCTGCAGAGTTACTGTGAGTTCACCTGAGCAAGTCACCTGCACGTGGTGGTGCTCAGAAAATGTTAATTTCCCTTTGTTTAAGTGGAACAACACACAGATGTTATGTGCTGAGGTCTGGATTACAATAGAGCAAGATGCAGAAGACCTTGTAAACCCTGAGGAGACATCACTGATCACTGGGTGTCTGGATAGGCAGCATAGAAAAAGTGACCTGGAGCTGGAAATGGCCAGTGGGTGTGTTACAGATATTTAAACAGGCATAAGTGGGACAGGAGAGGGATTACTTTACATCCACTAGAATGTCTTTTTTTTTTTTTTAAAGGGAGAGTTGGAGAGTTTTTGCAGAAAATGGAACCCTTGTGCATTGCTGGTGAGAATGTGAAATAGTGGTGACGGTTGCACAATAACACAAACATACTTAATGCCACTTACCTATACACCTACAAATGTTTAGATTGGGAAATTTTATGTTGTGTTTCTTGTACTACACACAACAGAGGCTTCCTGAGAACTGGTCCTGAAATAGTTCCATGTGGAACAAAAGAAGACCCTTCTTTCCTAGAGTGAGTAGGAGCCTTATATTTTTTTTGAAATGGAGTCTTGCTCTGTGGCCCAGACTGGAATGCAGTGGTGTGGTCTCTGCTCACTGCAGAGCTTTGACTGTGGCCCCAACCAGCTACTCTGAGATTGGCATTAATTCAGTAAAGACTAAATGAGCAAGGCTCAAGTCAACACAATTAAAGGGTAATTGACAGTGTGGATGTCCCAATTAGAAAGCAATTTAGCACTGTACTAAGTCAAAGATTAACCTTAGGACCACATGAGTAAGCAAGCTAGTTAGATAAACACCCCACATTAGTTTGTTTCTACTCTAACTTACTTAACTAAAGGGAAAAGGCCATTTTCAGGCAAGTTTATTACTGGAGCTTGTGCCAACCCCCTAGACCTTGCAAGAAAGTTTGCATCTGATAATTTTCCCCACCATATTGACTGAACCCCCACAGATATCAAAGCAACAACAGGAGTTTCTAGACTACAAATTATTTTCGGTGAACATTGAAGAAGTCATGATTTCAATTTTAGTACATAATTTGCAATGCTTAACACTTCATACAGATTAGAAATCAGGAGGTTTACCTTCTTAAATTTGCTTTTTCAAAAGTGAACCAAAATGTGAAATCACATGTTTTTGATCTGTTCATTTTTCTTCACCTTTTGCAATGAGGCACTGCTTTCCATTGACATTTAAAGACAGAGATTAATTTATTAAAACATTTCTCACTGTTCTTTTCCCTTTTGCTTTTAGACATTACAAGTGAAACTTCTGATAATTTCAACAGTGCAGACTTTAAATAAGAAGAAAAGCTGGTAGGCATCTGGCAATATGGTTGAAAAGTAACAACTCTGGTCTTCAGCTCCCAGCGAGATGAACACAAAAGACAGGTGATTTCTGCAGTTTCACATGAGTTACCCGGTTCTTCTCACTGGAAGTGGTTAGACATTGAGTGCAGCCCACAAAAGGCAAGCAGAAGTAGGGTGAGTGTTGCCTCACTCAGGAAGTGCAAGGGGCTGAAAACTTCCTCCCTTAACCAAGGAAAGCAATCAGGGGCTGTGCTATCAAGCCCATAACCTGCAGTTTTCCCAACGGTTTTTGCAATGCACAGACCAGGAGATTCCCTAGTGTGCCTGCATAACCACAGACCTGTGTTTCAAGCACAAAACTGGGTGACTGCTTTCATAGATGCTGAGATAGCTGCAAAATAATTTTTGTACCCCAGTGGCACCTGGAACACCAGTGACAAGGAACCATTCACCCCCTGGAAAGGGGCTGAAGCCAGGGAGCTAAGTGGTCTCACTGAGCAGGTCCCACTGCCATGGAGAACAGCAAGCTGATATCCACTGGCTTCAAGTTCTCACTATCCACATAGAAGCCTGAAGTCAACCTAGAATGATCAAGCTTTGTTCAGAGAGGGTCGACCACCATTACTGAGACTCGCGCATAAGGTTTTCCCCTTAGAGTGTTAAGAAAACTGCCAGGAAGTTTGGACTGCATGGAACTCACAAAAGCATGCAAAGCAGCTGTGGCCACATTGGCTCTCTAGATTCCTCATCACTGGTTAGGGCATCTCTGAAAAAAAGGCAGCAGCCTGAGTCACGGGCTTATATGTAAAACTCCTATCTCCCTGGGACAGAACACCTGGAAAAAAGGATGGCTGTGACTGCAACTTCAGCAGACTTAGAGATTCTTGCCTGCTTGCTCTGAAGAGAGCAGTGTATCTCCCAGGACAGTGCTCAAGCTCTGCTCAGGGACAGACTGGCTTTTCAAGTGTGCCCCTGACCAATGTGCTTCCTGACTAGGAGACCCCTTCCAGCAGGGGTCAACAGACACTTCATACAGAAGAGCTCTGGCTGGCACCAGCCAGGTATCACTATGGGACAAATCTTCCAATCATTGCTGTTGTGTATCTTCATATGGTGATACCCAGGCAAACAGCATCTGAAGTAGACCCGCAAACTGCAGCACACCTGCAGAAGAGATGTCTGTTAGAAGAAAAACTAACAAACAGGAAAAGTAACATCAACATCAACATCAACAAAAAGGACACTCACACAAAATCCCAATCCAAAGACATTCAGGATCAAAGATCATGGGTAGATAAATCCATGAAAAATGAGGAATAGCCAGCACAAAAGAGCTGAAAATTCAAAAAACTAGAATGCCTCTTCTCCTCCAAATGATTGCAACTTCTCTCCAGCAAGGGCACAAAAGTTGATGGAGAATGAAGATGATGAGTTGGCAGAAGTAGGCTTCAGAAGGTCAGTAATAACAAAATTCTCTGAACTAAAGGACTATGTTCTAAACCAACACAAGGAAGGTAAGAACCTTGATAAAACGTTACAGGAGCCACTAACTAAAATAACGAGTTTAGAGAAGAACAAATATGACCTCATAGAGCTAAAAAACACAGTGCATGATACATTGTGAAGCAAAAACAAGTATTAATAGCTGAATCAATGGAGAGGAAGAAAGAGTATCAGAGATTCAAGATCAACTTAATGAAATAAATCATGAAGACAAGATTAGAGAAAAATGAAAGAAAAGCAACAAACAAAGACTGCAAGAAATAAGGCACTATGTCAAAAGACCAAACCTGTAATTGATTGGTGTACCTGAAAATGATGGGGAAAAATGGAACCAAGTTTGAAAACACACTTCAAGGCATTATTCAGGAGAACTTCACAAATGGAACAAGATAGGTCAACATTCTAGTTCAGGAAATACAGATAACACACTAACATACTCCTCGAGAAGAGCAACAGACATATAACTGTCAGATTCTCCAAGGTTGAACAAAAAGAAAAAATGTTAAGGATAGCCAGAGAGACAGGTCAGGTTACCTACAAAGGGAAACCCATCAGACTAACAGAGGATCTCTCTGCAGAAACCCTACAAGCCAGAAGACAGTGGAGTCCAATATAAAACAACCCTAAAGAAAAACTATTTCAACCTATAATTTTATATTGAGCCAAACTAAGCTTCATAAGCAAAAGAAAAATAAAATTGTTACAGACAACAAAATGTAGATGGTTTTGTCACTACCATGCCTGCCTTAGAAGAGCTCCTGAAGAAAACACTAAATATTGAAAGAAAATACTGGTACTCACATGGTGCAGTGGCTCACACCTGTAATCCCAGCACTTTGGGAGGTGGAGGCAGGAGGATCATGAGTTCAGGAGATGGAGACCATCCTCTCTAACACAGTGAAACCTGTGACTACAAAGAATGCAAAAAAATTAGCCGGCTGTGTTGGTGGATGCCTGTAGTCCCAGCTACTCAGACTCAGGAGGCTGAGGCAGAATGGTGGGAACACAGGAAGCGGAGCTTGCAGTGAGCTGAGATCACACCACTGCACTCCAGCCTGGCCGACAGAGTGAGACTCCATCTCAAAAAACAAACAAACAAAAAAACAAAACAAAAGAAAACTGGTACTCACCATTGAAAAAAATAGAAAAATGTAAAGAACAACAATACTGTGAAGAAAGTGTATCAACTAATATGCAAAACAACCAGCTAGCATTGCCATGCCAGGATCAGATTGACACTTAAGAATATTAACCTTAAATGTAAATGAAATAAATTTGCCAATTAAAGTACAGAGACTGGCAAATTGGATAAACAGTCAAGACTCTTTGGTGCGCTATATTCAGGAGACCCATCTCATGGGTGAAGACACACATAGGCTCAAAGTAAAGGGATGGAGGAATATTTACCAAGCAAATGGAAAGTAAACAAAAAAATGCAGAAGTTGAAATTGTAGTCTATCCTAAGACAAATTTTAAGCCAACATAGATCATAAAAGACAAAGAAGGGAATTGCATAATGGTAAAGGAATCAATGCAACAAGCATAGCTAATGATCCTAAATATATATGAACCTAATACAGGAGTACTCAGATTAAAAAGCAAGTTCTTAGAGATTTACACAGACTTAGACTCACACACAATTATAACAGGAGATTTTAACACCCCACTATCAATATTACACAGATAAATGAGACAGAATTTTAACAAGAATACTCAGGAAGGGAACTCAGCCTTGACCAAGCAGAGCTAATGGACATCTCCAGAAGTCTCCATGCCAAATCAACAGAATATACATTCTTCTTTTCACCACATAGCACTTATTGTAAAATTGACCACATAATTGGAGGTAAAACACTCCTCAGCAAATGCAAAAGAACAGAAATCAAAACAAACAGTCTCTCACACCAGAGTGGAATAAAATTAGAACTCGGATTAAGAAACTTATTCAAAACTGCACAATTACATGGGAACTGTAAAACCTGCTCCTGATTGACCACTGGGTAAATAACAAAATTAAGGAAGGAAGGAAGGAAGGAAGGAAGGAAGGAAGGAAGGAAGGAAGGAAGGAAGGAAGAAGTTGTTTGAAATCAATGAGAAAAAAAGACACAATCTACCACAATCTCTAGGAAACAGCTAAAACAGTGTGAAGAGAGAAATTTATAGTACTAAATGTCCACATCAAAAGTGGGAAAGATCTAAAATCAACACCCTAAAATCACAATGAAAAAATCTAGAGGGACAGATATAGTGGCTCATGCCTGATATTTCAGCATGTTGGGAAGTTGTGCCAGGCAGGTCACCTGAGTTCAAGAATTCAAGACCAGCCTGGCCAACCAACATGGTGAAACTCCATCTCCACAGAAAATACAAAAATATAAAAGTAGCCTGGCATGGGGGTGCACACCTGTAATCCAGGACACTTGGGAAGCTGAGTTGAGATAATCTCTTGAACCCAAAAGATAAAAGCCACAGTGAGCTGAGGTAGTACCACTCCACTCCAGTGTGCATGGCAGAGCAAGACACCTTCTCAAAAAAAAAAAAAAAAAGCGGGAATAAAGAAAGAAAAAGAGCTGGAGAATCAAGGACAAACAAATCCAAAAGCTGAGACAAAAAAAGAAATAACTGAGTTCAGAACATAACTGAAGGTGATAGAGACATGAAAACCCTTAAAAAAAATCATGAATCCAGGAGAGTTCTTTTTTTTTTTATTTTGTAAAAATTAACAAAATAGATACACATTTGGCACCCCATTGAGGCCTTTAGGGGAAAACCAAATATCCCTAGGTAAAAAACAGAAGAAAAGTATCTGTGAAACTGATTTGTGATGTGTGGATTCATCTTACAGAGATAAAGCTTTCCTTTAATACAGCAATTTGGAAACAATCTTTTTTGAGAATCTACAGAGGGACATTTTGAGGCCCCTTTGAAGCCAATGAGAGAAAAAAAAAAAGGAATATCCTCCCCTTGTAAAATCTAGAAAGATGCTATCTGTATAACAGCCTTGTAGTTTGTGGATGCATCTCACAGAGGTAAATGTTTCCTTTGATTCAGCAGGTTAAAGACACTGTTTTTGGAGAATTCCTGAAGGGACATTTGGGAGTGCTTTGGGGTCTGTAAGAAAAAAAACCATATCTCCAGGCAAAAATGAGAAAGAGCTATCTACTGATCCTAAGGGAAAAAAAAATCATATCCCCAGATAAAAATAGAAAAAAAGGCGACTGTCTCATAAATTGTGACCACAGATTAAAATTTAAACATTCTTATTGGAGAATCTACAAAGGGACATCCGAGAGTTAATTGAGGTCTATGGGGAAAAAATAAATAATCCCAGGTTAAAAAGTAGAAAGAAGCTATCTGTGAAACTGCTCTGTGATGTGTGGATTCATCTTGCAGAGTTAAAATATTCTTTTGATTTGGCAGGTTGGAATCTCTCTTTCTGGGGTATGTGTGAAGGGTCATTTGGAAGCCCTTTGGGGCATAGGTAGAAAGAAACCAATATCCTTAGATGAAAACTGGAAAGGAGCTATCTGTGAAACTGCTTTGTGATGTTTGGATTCAGCTCATAGTGGTAAACCTTTCTTATGATGCAGTAGTTGGAAACACTCTTTTTAGAGAATCTGCTAAGGGACATTTGGGAACCTATTGAGGCCTAGGGAAAAAATCGAATATCCAGGATTAATATTGAGAAGAAGCTGTATGTGAAACTGCTTTATGATGTGTGGATTCTTCTCACAGGGTTAAACTTTCTTAGATTCAGCAGATTCAAAACATTCTTTTTGGACAATCTGCAAAGGGACACTAGGGAGCCTATTGAGGCTCATGGAGATACACCAAATATCTCCTGGTAAAAACTTGAAATAAGCTATCTGTGAAACTGCTTTGTGATATGTGGGTTCATCTTACAGAGTTAAACGTTTCCTTTGATTCAGGAGGCTGGAAACACTCTTTGTGGAGACCTGCAAAGGGATATTTGGGAGCCCACTGATGCCAGAGGGATAAGAGCAAAATATCCACAAGGAAAAACTAGAAAGAAGCTATTTCTGCAACTGCTTCATGATGTGTGGTTTCATCTCACAGAGTTAAACATTTTGTTTTAATTCAGCAGGTTGGAAACACATTTTGGGAGAATCTACGAAGGGACGTTTGGTAGACCATTGTGGCCTAGGGGAAAAACAGGAAAGAAGCTATCTGGGGAACTGCTTTGTGATGTGTGCATTCATCTCACAAAGGTAAACTTTTCTTTTGATTCAGCAGGTCGCAATCACTCTTTTTCATGAATCTGCAAAGGGACATTTGGAATCCCCTTCATACATATGAAGAAAAAGCAATATTTCCAGGTAAAAACTAGAAAGAAGATGTCTGTGAAAATGCTCTGTGTTGCATGGATTCATCTCACAGAGTTAAACCTTTCTTTTGATTCAGCAATTTGAAAACACTCTTTTTGGAGAATCTGCAAGAGACATTTGGGAGCCCTTTGAGGCCCATGGGGAAAAACTGAATATTTCCAGGTTAAAACAAGAAAGAAGCTTTCTGTGTAACTGCTTTGTGATATGTGGATTCATATCACAGATTTAAATGTTTCTTTTTATTCCACAGGTTGGGAAGACTGTTTTCGTAGAATGTGTGACCCAACATTTGGGAGCCCATTCAAGCCCAAGGGAACAAATCAAATATTCCCAGATAAAAACTATAAAGAAGCTATCCATGAAACTGCTTTATGATGTGTGGATTCCTTTGATTGAGCAGGTTGGAAATTTTTTTTTAAGAATATGTGAGAGGATATTTGGGAACCCATTGAGGCCTATGAAGAAAAACTGAATATCCCCAGGTAAAAAGTATAAAGAAGCTATCTGTGAAACTACTTTGTGATGTCTCAATTAATCTCACTGAGATAAACTTTTCTTTTGATTTTGAAGGTTGGAAACTCTCTTTTTGGAGAATTTGCAAAGAGACATTTGAGAGCCTATTGAGAGCAATGTGGAAAAACACAATATCTCCAGGGAAAAACGACAAGGAATCTATCTGTGAAACTGCTTTTTGATATGTGGATTGATCTCACAGTGATAAAACTTTCTTTTGACTCAGCAGTTTGGAAACATTCTTTTTGGAGAATATCCAAAGGGACACTTGGGAGCCAATTGTGGCCTAAGGGAAAAACAGGATATCCCCAGGGGAAAACTAGAAAGAAGCTATCTGGGAAACTGCTTTTGGATGTGTGCATTCATCTCCCAGAGGTAAACCATTATTTTTTCATTTCATGGGTTGCAATCACTCTTTTCAGTAAATCTGTAAAGGGACATTTTGGATCCCATTCAGGCCTATGAAGAAAATGGAATATATCCAGATGAAAACTAGAGAGAATCTATCTATGAAACTACTCTCTGATGTGCAAGTTAATCTTACAGAGACAAAGCTTTCTTTTGAATCAGCAGGTTGGAAACACTCTTTTTCTAGAACCTGCAAAGGGACATTTGGGAGAACATTGCAGTCATGTGAAACCAACGAATATGGCCAAGTAAAAACTAAAAATAAGCAATCTGTGAAACTGCTATTTGATGTGTGCATTCATCTCACAGAGTTAAAACTTTCTTTTGATTCAGCAGATTGGAAACACTCTTTTTGGACAATCTGTGAAGGGTCATTTGGCAGCCCATTGAGGCCTAAGAAGAAAAACCTAATATCCTCAGGTAAAAACTAGAAAGAAACTATCTGTGAAACCTCTTCATGATGTGTGGATTCATCTCACAGAGCTAAACCTTTCTTTTGATTCATCAGGTTGGAAGCACTCTTTTTGGAGAATCTGCAAAGGGACATTTGGGAGCCCAATGAAGCACATAGGAAAAAATATCCACAGGCAAATCTAGAGAGAAACTATCTGTGTAACTGCTTTGTGATGTGTGGATTCATCTTACAGAGATAAGCCATTATTTCCATTCAGCCAATTGGAAACAGTCTCTTTGTCGAATATGCAAAGAGACATTTGGGAGCTCATTGAGGA
Organism: Hylobates moloch; assembly: GCF_009828535.3. Classification (NCBI taxonomy): domain Eukaryota; kingdom Metazoa; phylum Chordata; class Mammalia; order Primates; family Hylobatidae; genus Hylobates; species Hylobates moloch. Next base: position 4,192,806 of record NW_026652300.1, on the reverse strand, counting down.
CTATTGTGAAAAAGCAAATATCACCAGATAAAAACTAGAAAGAAGTGATCTGTGAAACTGCTTTGTAAAGTGTGCATTCACCTTACTGAGTTAAACCTTTTTTTTGATTCAGCAAGTTGGAAACACTCTTTTTGGGGTTTCTGCAAAGAAACTTTTGGGAGCCGATTGAGGCCAATGTGAAAAGCACAATATCTCCAGGTAAAACCTAGAAAGAAGCTATATGTATAACAGCTTTGTAGTTTTTGGATTCATCTCACAGAGTTACAGAGTTAAATGTTTCCTTTTATTCAACAGGTTGGAAACACTTTTTTCGTAGAATTGCAAAAAGACATTTGGGAGCCAATTGAGACAAATAAAAAAAAATTCCCAGTTAAAAACTAGAAAGAAGCTATCTGTGAAACTGCTTTGTGATATGTGAATTCATCTCACAGAGTTAAACCTTTATTTCGATTCAGTAGGTTGGAAACTCTCTTTGTGAAGAATGCTAAGGGACATTTGGGAGCCCATTGAGGCCTATGAAAAATAACTGAATATTGCCAGGAAAAGAAAGAAGCTATCTGGGAAACTGTTTTTTGTTGTGTGGATTCATCTCACAGAGTTAAATCTTTCTTTTGAGTCAGCAGTTGAGAACACTCTTTCTGGAGAATCAGTGAAGGGACATTTCGGAACCCTTTGTTTCCCATGTGGAAACAAGGAGTAGCCCCAGTAAAAGACTAGAAAGAAGCTATCTGCGAAACTTCTTTTTGATGTGTGGATTCATCTCACAGAGTTAAACCTTTCTTTTGATTCAGGACGTTGAAGTCACTGTTTTTGAAGAATATACAAAGAGACATTTGGGAGCCCACTGAGGCCCGAGAATAAAACCGAATATATCCAGGTAAAAACTGGAAAGAAGCTGTCTGTTTAACAGCTTTGTAGTTTGTGAATTCATCTCACAGAGTTAAATGTTTCCTTTGATTGAGGAGGTTGGAAACACTCTCTTTGGAGGATCTGTGAAGGGACATTTGGGAGCTGTTTCAGACCTATAAGGAAAAAAAACAATATTTCCAGGTAAAATTTGAAAGAAGCTTTCTGTGAAGAAGTTTTGTGATGTTAGGATTCATTGCACAGAATTAAACGTTTCTTCTGATCCAGCAGGTTGGGAAAACTGTTTTGGAAGAATCTGCACAAAAGGACATTTGGGAGACCATTGTGGCCCATGGGGATAAACTGAACATCGCCAGGTAAAAACTAAAAAGAAGCTATCTGTTTAACTGCTTTTAATATGTGGTTTCATCTCACAGAATTAAATGTTTCTTTTGATTGAGCATGTTGGAAACACGCTTTTTGGGGAATGTGCAATGGAATATTTGGAAGCTCTTCTAGTCCAGTGGGGACCAACTGAATATCCCCCAATAAAAAATTAGAAAGAAGCTGTATGTGAAACTGTTTTCTGATGTGTAGATTGATGTCACAGTGTTAAATCTTACTTTGATACTGCAAGTTGGAAACATTCTTTTTGGAGAATCAGTGAAGGGACATTTTGGAGCCCTTTGAGGCCTATGGGGAAAAACCAAATATCTTCAGAAAAAAAACTGGAAAGAAGCTATCTGTGAAACTGCTTTGTGATGCATGAATTCATCTAAAGAGTTAAGTCTTCCTTTAGATTCAGCGGATTGGAAACAATCTTTTTGGAGAATCTGTGGAGGAACATTTGGTAGCGCATTGAGGCCTGGGTGAAAAACCAAGTATCTCCAGATAAAAATTGGAAAAAAATGTATGTGAAACTGCTTTGTGATGTGTGGATTGATCTCACAGAGTTAAACTTTTCTTTAGTTTCAGCAGTTAAAAAACACTGTATTTGGAGAATCTATGATGGGACATTTGGAAGCCCATTGAGGCCTAGAGTTAAAAACAAAATATCCCCATATAAAAATTGGAAAGAAGCTATATATGAAACTGCATTGTGATGTGTGGATTCATCTCACATAGGTAAACATTTATTTAATTCCACAAATTGAAAACACTCTTTCAGGAGATCTGTGAGGGGACATTTGGGAACCTTTTGAGGGTTAAGGGAAATAATTGAATATCTGCAGAGATAAGCTAGAAAGAGTCTATCTGTGAAAATGCTTTATGATGTGTGTATTCATCTCACAGTGTTAAATTTTGCTTTGATTCAGTAGGTGGGAAACATTCTTTTTGGAAAATCTGCAAAGGAACAATCTGGAGCCTTTTGAGGCCAATGGGGAAAAACAGAATATCCCCAGGAAAAATCTAGAAAGAAGCTATCTGTGAAACTGCTTCATGATGTCTGGATTCATCTCACAGAGTTAAACATTTCTTTTCATTCAGCAGGTTGGACACACTCTTTTTGTAAAATTTCCAAAGGGACATTTGGAAGCCCATTGAGGCCAATGAGGAAAAACTGAATATCCACAGGTAAAAACTAGAAAGAAGTTATCTGTGAAACTGCTTTATGATTTGTGGATTCATCTCACAGAGTGAAACATTTCTTTTGATTCAGCAAATTGGAAACACTCTTTTTGAAGGATCTGCAAAGGGGCATTTTGGAGGCCATTGAGACCTATGGGGAAGAACAGAATATCCCTGTGTAAAAACTAGAGAGAAGCTCTCTGTGGAACTGCTTTGTGATGTGTGGATTCATCTTCAGAGTGGAACATTCCTTTAGATACAGCAGATTGTGAACATTCTTTTTGGAGAATCTGCAAAAGGGCATTTCAGACACTTTTGAGGCCTAAGGGAAAAAATCGAATATCCTCAGGTAGAAACTAGAAAGAAGCTATCTGTAAAACTGCTTTGTGATGTGTGAATACATCTAACACAGTTTAAACCCTTCTTTTTATGCAGCAGGTTGGAAACACTCTTATTGGAGATTCTGAAAGGGGACATTTAAGAGATCTTCAAGGCCCATGCAGAAAAAACTGCATAGCCTTAGGTAAAAACTAGAAAGAAAGTACGTGAAACTGCTTTGTTTTGTGTGGATTCATTTCACAGAGTTAAACATTTCTTTTGATTCAGGACGTTGGAAACACTCTTTCTCGAGAGTCTGTGAAAAGACACTTGGGAGCCCATTGAGGCCTATAAGGAAAGGCCCAGTGTTTCCCCAAAACTAGAAATAATATATCTGTGAAACTGCTTTGTGATGTGTGGAGTCATCTCACAGAGTTAGACGTTTCTTTTTATTCAGCAGGTTGGAAACACTTTTTTTGGAGAATGTGTAAAAGAAAATTTCGAAGCCCAGTGAGGCCCATGGGGAAAAGCCAAATATACCCAGGTAAAAACTAGAAGGAAGCTATTGGTGTAACTACTTTGTGATATGTGCTTCATTTCTCAGTGTTAAACGTTTATTTTGATTCAGCAAGTTGAAACACTCTTTTTGAGAATCTGAGAAGAGACGTTTGGGAACCCATTGAAGATTACGGGGTAAAACAAAATATCCCCAGGTAAAAAATAGAAAAAAGCTATCAAAGATCCTTTTTGTGATGTGTGGATTCATCTCACAGACATAAACCTTTCTTTTGATTCAGCAGGTGAAAGACCCTCTTTCTGGAGAATCTACAATGGAACATTCGGAAGCCCTTTGAATTGTATGGGGAAAAACTGAATATCCCTAAATACTAGGAAGAAGTTATGTGTAAAACTACTTTGTGATGTGTGGATTCATTTAACAGAGGTAAAACGTCCTTTCTCTTCAGCAGGTTGGAAACACTCTTTTTTGGAAAATCTGCTTAGGGACATTTGGAACCCCACTGAGGCCTAGAGGAAAAACAGAATATTACAGATAAAAATCGGAAAGAAGATGTATGAGAAACGGCTTCATGATGTGTGGATTCATCTCACAGAGTTAAACCTTTCTTTTGATTCAGCAGGTTGGAAACACTCTTTCTGGAGAATCTACGGAGGGATATTTGGGAGCTCATTGAGGCGCATGGGGAAAAACAAAACATCCCCAGGCAAAAACTCAAAGGAAGTTATGTGTGAAACTGCTTTGTGATGTGTGGATTCATCTAACAGAGTTAAAACTTTCTTTTGATTCAGCAGAATGGAAACACTCTTTTTGGGGAACCTGCAAAGGGACATTTAGCAGCCCTAGGAGCCCACGGGGAAAAACAGAATGTACCTAGGTAGAAACTAAAAAAAAGCTGTCTGTCAAACAGCCTTGTGATGTGTTAATTCATTTCACAGAGTTAAAACTTTCTTTTATTCAGCAGGTTGGAGACACTCTTTTTGGCGGATCTGTGAAGGGACATTTGGAAGTCCATTGAGGCCAATGGGGTAAAGTGGAATATCCTGTGATAAAAACTAGAAAGAAGCTATCTGTGAAACTGCTTTGTGATGTGTAGATTCATCTCACAGAGTTAAAAGTTTCTTTTGATTCAGCAGTTTGCAAACACTCTTTTTAGAGATTCTCCTAAGGGATATTTGTGAGCCCATTGAAGCCTATGGGAAAAATCCAAATATTCCCAGGTAAAAACTAGAAAAAAGGTATCTGTGAAAGTGCTTTGTGATGTGTGGATTCATCTCATAGAGGTAAAACTCTTTTTTGACTCAGCAGGTTTAAACACTCTTCATGGAGGATCTGCAAAGGGACATTTTGGAGCCCATTGAGGCCAATGTGAAAAACCAAATATCACCAGGTGAAAACTAGAAAGAAGTTATCTGTGAAAGCACTTTGTGGTTTGTTGATTCTTCTGACAGAATTAGAAGTTTTCTTTGATTCAACAGGTTGAAAACAATCTTTTTGGAAAATTTGCAAAGGGACATTTGGGAGCCCATTGAGGCATACAGGGAAAAACCCAATATCCCCAGGTAAAAACTAGAAAAAACTTTCTATGAAACTGCTTTATGATATGTGGATTCATCTTACTGAATTAAACATTTCTTTTGATTTAGCATGTTGGAAACACTCTTTTTGGAGAATCTGCAAAGGGATTTTTGGGAGCCCATTGAGGCCCATGAAGAGAAACTGAATTTCCACAGGTAAAAACTAGAAAGAATCTGTGTAACAGCTTTGTGATGTGTGGATTCCTCTCACAGAGTTAAATCTCTCTTTGGATTCAGCAGGTTAAAAACACTCTTTTTGGAGAATCTATGAAGGGACTTTTGGCAACCCATTAAGGTCTATTTGGAAAAACTGAATATCCTCAGGTAAAAACCAGAAAGATGCTATCTATGAAACTGCCTTTGTCATGTGTGGATTCATCTCACAGAGTTAAAACTTTCTTTGGATTCAGTAGGTTAAAAACACTCTCTTTGGAGAATTTGCATAGGGATATTTGGGAGTCCATTCAGGCCTATGTGGAAAAACCCAATATCCCCAGCAAAAAATTAGAAAGAAACTGTCTGTGAAATTGATTGTGATGTGTGGATTCATCTCACAAAGTTAAAACTTTCTTTTGATTTATCTGGTTGGAAATGTGGGAAAGAGAGTTTCTGGGGTGCCAATTGTGTTGGTCTCCCCTGTTTGAGACACCCATGGAAAGCTATGGGTGGCCTCTGAGGAGAAAAGTCTCCTTATTGCCTTCAGGTTTTTATGCCGCAAAAGCCTAAGCACTCAGCAGCATTCCACAGTTTTCTCAGGGAGATATTACTCCCTTGAAGCAGTGGAGTATAGTCAAACATCTTGGCTTCTCCTAAAACCTGCTCGCAACTGTTTCAGTCCCAATAAGTTAAAGATCTTAAGTAGTTTGGACACATGCCTCTCCTCAAGAAAATTCACAGAAATCATCACTGCTATATTTCTTTTCAAATGACTCACAAGATCTCCTTCACTGATTAATCTTTTTCCTTATTCCTTCCTTCCCCCCATCTGCTGTAAGAACAAAGAGCATGTGTGTCAAGAAATTGGGTGGAGCCTGAGAGCTCTGGGCTGTGAGCAAGCCTTCAATGCTCCAGTCCCCTAGACCCACCTTTTAAACACTTATTCTGTCTAACTCTTTTTTTCTCCACCAGAGTCAGTGTACCCACTGGGTAGTGTGGGGCTGGTTTTCCCAACATCTGGCACCCAACACAGGTGTCCCTGTAATCTCTACAAATAATCTGGTGAAGAAATGCCAGAGCATTGAAAGTGGAGCATGACTGACAAAGGACACCCACGTGCATTTTCACTTCAGGCTCTATGGAGAATTCCTGGTAACCTCAGGAAAATATGGGTCAGGCTGAAAGTAAGTTTGCTAATTACTTAAGCCTGGTGCCACAGTTATTGTGCTGCAGTGGGGCAATTGTGAGTACCTGAAATCTCACACCTTTGTTCCATCCCATAGAAGAGTATCCTCCTTGGTTCATGGAATATGGAACCAGGAATGTAAAAGATTGGTATAAGGTTGGATCAGACTTAAAATGAGCACAACAAGAGAGCCACAATATTCCTTTCTTCACTTGGTCTGTGTGGTTGGCAATTAAAACACCACTGAAGTGCTTCCTCACTGAGAAGGAAGGAGCAGGAGTTTCAGGATGACATAGAGAAGTTTAATAATGAGAAGTCTGATGATCAGCAAAGTGAACCATCACAGTCTAGGTTTAAAAAGGGGGAGAAATGGGGAGCTATATGTGATAACCCCCAAAAACTTACGGAAGGAACAGTTCCACCTACTGCAGAAACAGTACCAACTTCCGTGTCTTTAGGGGAAGGCCTGGAATGGCCACCCCTGCGTCAGCCTTATGAATTTCTGGAAAGGGAGACTGAGATGTGGCTTACCACTCCCAATGTTGCATGCCCCACAATTAACTATGGTGAAGGGAAACTTTGGGCTTGCCCAACAGCCAATTACAGTGAGGGAATGATCCAGGCTTGTCCACCTGTTAATTATGGTAAAGGAATGCTGTGAGACAGCCCAAATACAAATTATGACTCAGGGATAATCCAGGCATCCATTCACCTGACTCAAGAAATCGGGGATTTGGATGCTTGGCAGTTTTCACTAATTATTATGCCAGCTGAGGAGGCCAGAGAACAGGCTCAAGCACACTGGGAGCGATTTTCTTTTAAAATATTAAAAGACTTAAAGCAAGCAATTGGACAATAGGGGCCAAATTTTCCTTATGTTCATTCCTTATTACAATCTGTGCCTTATAACCAACATTTAATACCTATGGATTAGGATTCGTTAGCCTGAACCACCCTGTCCCCATCTCAATTTCTCTATTTTAAAACCTGGTGGATGGATGAAGCAACAATTTAGGCATGCAGAAATTCTCAAGCCCAACCTCCCATTAAAATCACATCTGATCGATTTCTTGTAATTGGACAGGCATGAGGTACTGGAAATCAACTGATGGTAATGGGTGTTGAAGTTCTTGATCAGCTCAGAACTGTATGCCTAAGAGCCTGTAAAAAAATTCATGACCCTGGTACTACTTACCCTTCTTTTAACTCAGTTCAACAGGTTCCAAGGGAACCTTATCCAGATTTTGCCACCGATTTGCAAGACATGGCTCAAAAGACCATTTTGGATTATCATGCCAAGAAAGTGATCCATGAAGGAACATTTTGGAGCCCATTGAAACCTATGGGGAAAAACCTTATATTCACAGGTAAAAACTAGAAAGAAGCTATCCATGGAACTGTTTTCTGATATGTGGATTCATCTCACAGAGTTAAAACTTTCTTTTGATTCAGCAGGTTGGAAACACTCTTTTTGGAGAATCGGCGATGAAACATTTGAGAGCACATTGAGGCCTATGAGGAAAAACTGAATATCTCCAGATAAAACTAGAAAGTAGCTATCTGTGAAACTGCTTTGTGATATGGGGATTCATTTCACAGGGTTAAACCTGTCTTTTGATTCAGAAGTTAGAAACACTATTTTTGGAGAATCTGCATAAAGACATTTGGGAGGCCATTGAGGCCTCTGGGAAAAAACAAATATCTTCAGAAAAAGCTAGAATCTCTCTGTGAAACTACTTTCTGATGTATATATTCATCTAACAGAGTTAAACCTTTCTTTTCACTCAGCAGGTTGTAAACACTTTTTGTGGAATCTGCAAAGGCATATATTGGAGCTCACTGAAGTGTATTGTGAAAAACAAAGTATCCCCAGATAGAAACTAGAAAGAAGCTGTCTGTGAAACAGCTTTGTAATATTTGGACTCATCTCAAAGAGTTAAACCTTTCTTTTAATTCAGTAATTTGGAAACACTCCTTTTAAAGAATCTCCAAAGGGAATTTTTGAACCCATTGGGTCCTTGAAGAGAAACTGAATATCCCCAGGTGAAAACTATAAAGAAGAGATCTGTGAAACTTCTTTGTGATAGGTGGATTCATGTCACAGAATTAAAATTTTCTTTTTATTCAGCAGGTTTGAAACACTCTTTTTGGAGAATCTGTGAAGGAGTATTTGGGAGCCCTTTGAGTTTTATGCAGAAAAACATAATTTCAAGAGACAAAAACTAGAAAAAAGCTATTTGTGAAACTGCTTCATGACTTGTGGATTCATTCCAAAGAGTTAAGGGTTTCTGTTGATTCGGCAGTTTGAAAACACTCTTTTAGGAGAATCTGCAATAAAACAATTTGGGACCCCATTGAGGCCTATGGGGAAAAAAAAAATATCTTCATTTAAAAACGAGAAAGAAGTGAGGGACTTGATCCAAGATGGCCGAATAGGAAGAGATCCAGTCTACAATTCTCAGAGTGACACGGAAGACAGGTGATGTCTGCATTTCCAACTGAGGTACTGGGTTTATCTCTCTGGGACATGTTGGACAATGGGTGCAGCCCATGGAGTGTGAGCTGAAGCAGGGTGGGCCATTGCCTCACCCGGGAAGTATAGGGGGTCAGGAAATTCCCTTTCCTAGCCAAGGGAAGACATGACAGATGGTACCTGGAAAATCAGGACACTCCCATCCTAATACTGCACTTTTCCAACAGTCTTAGCAAATGGCACACCAGGAGATTACATTCTGTGCCTGGCTCAGAGGGTCTGACACCTACAAAGCCTTGCTCACTGCTAGCACAGCAGTTCAAGATTGAGCTGAAAGGCAACTGCAAGGCTGGGGGAGGGGCGTCCATCATTGCTGGGGCTTAAGTAGGTAAACAAAACAGCTGGGAACTTCAAACTGGGTGGGGCCCATTGCAGCTCAATGTGGCCTGACTGCTACTGTAGACTCCACCTCTGGGGGCAAGGTATAGCTGAACAAAAGGCAGGAGAAACTTCTGCAGACATAAAAGTCCCTGTGTGACAGCTTTGAAGAGAGTAGTCATTCTTCCAGCATGGAATTTGAGATCTGAGAATGGACAGAGTACCTCCTCAAGCGGATCTCTGAACCCCAAGTAGCTTAACTGGGAGACACCTCCCAGTAGGGGCTGACTGACACCTCATACAGCTGGGTGCACCTCTGAGATGAAGCTTCTGAGGAAGGATCAGGCAGCAACATTTCCTGTTGTGCAGTATTTGCTGTTCTACAGCTGCCACTGGTGATACCCAGGAAAACAAGGCCTGGAGTGGACTTCCAGCAAAGGCCAACAGAGCTGAAGCTGAGGCTCCTGAATTTTAGAAGGAAAATTAACAAACAGAAAGGAATAGCATCAACATCAATAGAAAGAAAATCCACAATAAAACCCCATCTGAAGGTCACCATCATCAAAAACCAAAGGTAGATAAGACCACAAAGATGGTGAGAAACCAGAACAGAAAAGCTGAAAATTCTAAAAGTCAGAGCGTCTTTTCTCCTCCAAAGGATTGCAAGCTCCTCCCCAGCAATGGAAAAAAGCTAGAGGGAGAAGGATTTTGTTGAGTTGACAGAAGTAGGCTTCAGAAGATTGGTAATAACAAATTCCTCTGAGCTAAAGAAGGATATTTGAACCCATTGCAAAGAAGCTAAAAACCTTGAATAAAGATTAGATGATTGGCTAACTAGAATAAACAGCTTAGAGAAGACCTTAAATGACCTGATGGAGCTGAAAACCATGGCACGAGAACTACGTGATGCATGCACAAGCTTCAGTAGCTGACTCGATCAAGTGGAAGAAAGGGTGTAAGTGATAGAAGATAAAATGAATGAAATGATGCAAGAAGAGTAGTTTAGAGAAAAAAGAGTAAAAAGAAACAAAGCCTCCAAGAAATATGGGACTATGAAAAAAGACCAAATCTATGTCTGATTGGTATACCTGATAGTAACAGGAAGAATGGAACCAAGTTGGAAAACACTCCACAGGATATTATCCGGGATGATTTCCCCAACCTAGCAAGGCAGGCCAACATTCAAATAAAGGAAATATGGAGAATGCCATAAAGATATCCCTCAAGAAGAGCAAACACAATGTGGGTGGCAAGCCACCCAGGTGCCAAGGCAAGAGACAGAGGACATGAGCTGTTCCAGTATAATAAAATATAAAACAAGAAAAGTTATACCAGATATAGATCTTAGATATGATTATACATGAATATCATTAATCATTAGTTGGTAGTAATTACTCTTTATCCCAATATTATAATAATCCTCACTCTATAATCATGACTTAGGAAAAACCAGGCCATACAGAGATAGGAGCTGAGGGGACACAGTGAGGAGTGACAAGAAGACAAGGGTGTGAGCCTTATGTTATGCCCAGACAGGGCCACCAGAAGGGCTCCTTGGTCTATCAGTAACACCAGCATCTGGGAAGACACTCGTTGCCAGACAGACCATGGTCTAGCGTTAGCCTCAGTGTCACGGAAAAACACTGGCTACTTAGCAGACTGGGAAAGGGAGTCTCCTTTTCCCAAGGGGAGTTTAGAGAAGACTCTGCTCCTCCACCTCTTGTGGAGGGCCTGACATCAGTCAGGCTCGCCCATGGTTATCTGGAGGCCTAACCATCTCCCTGTGATGCTGTGCTTCGGTGGTCATGCTCCTAGTCTGCCTTCATGTTCCATCCTGTAGAGCTGGCTCTGCCTTCTAGATAGCAGTAGTAAACTAGTGAAAGTACTTAAAGTCTCTGATATGCAGAAACAATGGCATAAGCTCTCTTTCTCTTTGTCTCCTCTCTCTCTCTACCTCAGCTGCCAGGCAGGGAAAGGCCCGCTGTCCAGTGGAAATGTGACCCACGTGACCTTACCTATCATTGGAGATGACTCACACTCTTTACCCTGCCCCTTTTGGTTTGTAGCCAATAAATAACAGCACAGTCAGACATTCGGGGACACTACCGGTCTCTGCGCATTGGTGGTAGTGGTACCCCAGGCCCAGCTGTCTTTTCTTTTATCTCTTTGTGTTGTGTCTTTATTTCTACACTCTCTCATTGCCACACACAGGGAGAAGCCCACCGACCCTGTGGGGCTGGTCTTTACATCTGGCACTCTGACCTGGGGCTCTCCCTCGCTGTGTGAAGTTACACTCTGAGTGTGGGATTCAGTGGAGGAGTTCAATGAGAGATTCCTGAGGATTGCAATCAATAAGCTTGTGGTAAGCTTCAGCACTCAGAGTATGCCGGGGACACCATGGGACAAGCCAGTACTAAGTACTCAGACTCAGTGAGAGTCAAAGCCTCCCTTGAAGCCTCAATTCTTTCCTATAAATCTGACTCTGGTAGAGTCACAGGCTCCCTTGAAGCCTGTTCCCTCTCCTGCAAATCAGACTCAGTTACAGTCACAGGCTCCCTTGAAGCCTGGTCGCTTTCCTACAAATCAGACTTGGCTAGAGTCACAGGCCCATTTGAGGCCCAGTTCCTTTCCTCCTAATCAGACATGGCTAGAGTCACAGCCTCCCTTGAAGCCAGGTCCGTAGTTGCCATGGCAGTCTGGTTTTCAGGCCCGTGAAAGATCTGCTCAGCAGGTAATCTGGCCTCAACCTGGCTTTCAGGTTTTCAACCCTCCTTCTGTTCAAAATTCTACCCATTTTTCTACTCCTGGTCCGGTCGCAACTGCTGTTGCTAATACTACCATTGCCGCTCACAAGCAACAAATTACATACACTCCGCTTATGAGGGCTACAGCTCAGTCAAGGGAATACGGGGGTTCCAAAGCCTGGCAATTTCCTATAATTTTACAACCTCCAGTACCTGCCACCCCAGCAGCACAAAATCACCCACAGCCCGTCGTTGATCTTGCTCAGCAGGCGGCTGATCTCATGGCACCTTCATGCTCTGTATTAATATCTTGTTATTGTGCATTACAACAGGCAGTCACCGCAGCTGGCTTGGTTATCTCCCCAGAAAAATTTCAGACTTCTTCCCCTTATCACTATTTAGGAATGCAGCTAGAGGACAAGGTCATTAAGCCTCAGAAAGGTCAACTCAGATGAGACTCTTTAAAAACTCTAAATGATTTCCAAAAATTACTTGGAGACATTAATTGGATTCATCCCTCCTTAGGCATTCCTACTTATGCTGTGTCTAATCTTTTTGCAACATTATGGGGCAATCCTGACTTACTCAGTAAAAGGTCCTTGATTCCTGAGGCGGATTCTGAATTATGACTTACAGAGAAATGCATTCAACAGTCTCAGGTTACCAGAGTGAATCCACATTTACCTCTTGAAATACTAATTTTTCCCACTGAACATTCATGAACAGGACTCATTATTCAGGTAAATAATTTAATTGAATAGTGTTTTATTCCACAAAACCCTTTATGACACTATTTATCTAGATCAAATTTCTACCTTAATTGGTCAGGCTCATTCTTGTCTCCTTTGTCTTTCGGCAACATAGCCTCAAAAAATCATTGTTCCCCTTACCCGATTACAAGTTCAACAGGCTTTTGCTACTTTCATCACTTGACAAGTACACTTGGCAGGTTTCCCGGGTATAATTCATAATCACTATCCTAATGTGAAATTATTTCAGTTCCTTAAACTCACATCTTGGATTTTACCTAACATTACTAGAAACACCCCATTACCTGAAGATGTCACTGTTTTCACTGCTGCTTCCTCTAATGGCTGAGCAGCATATACAGGGCCAAGAGAACGTTTTCTTAACACAGGAGCTATTTCAGTACAACGAGCTGAACTGCTTGCTGTTATGGCTGTCCTTGAAGATATTCCTGAACCAGTTAACCTTGTCTCTGATTCAGCATACATGTTGCTTGCAACATTGAAACTGCCTTAATCAAATTTTTGTCTGATGATAACCTATTCTTTCTTTTTCAAAAGTTTCAGTCTGTGCTCAGTGCAAGGTCTTCTCCTTTATACATGACTCACATTCGGGCCCACACACGTCTCCCCGGACCCCTCTCAGCAGCAAATGCCAGAGCTGCTACATTAGTTACTCCTATTTTTACAGATGCAGAAAATTTTCATGCTTTAACTGATGCCAATGCTGCCAGACTCCAAAAAAAGTTTCTTCTTACATGGAAATAAGCTAAAACCATTGTGCATCACTGTCCTACTTGTCAAGTGTTAATTTTACAGCCACTGTCTTCAGGAGTTAACCCTAGAGGACGTTCAGAGAATGCTCTCTAGCAAATGGATGTGACTCCTTATCCTCCTTTTGGCAAGCCTTCTTTTATACTTGTAATTATTGATACCTTTTCTCATTTTATTTGGGCCACTTGTCAAACAGGAGAAAGTACAGCTCATGTTAAATGACATATGCTTTCCTGTTTCTCGGTTATGGGCTGTCTCAAGAAAGCAAAGACTGATAATGGCCTCGACTACACTAGTGCTGCTTTTAAAATGTTTACTCAGACATGAGCAATTATTCATACAACTGACATCACCTATAATTCTCAAGGACAGGCTTTGGTTGAAGAGCCAATAAAACATTCAAAGATCAACTTTTAAAACACGATACTAAGTCAAAGGGAGACGCTGCTACTCCTCATGCCCAATTAAATCTGGCTCTTTTTACACTAAATGTCTTAGATCTAACAAGAAATCACCCTTTTATAGTGGCGGAATAACATTTCACTGGAAATAAATTTGATCCACAAAAAGGAATGCGGGTAAAGTGTAAAGATGTAAAAACTAACAAATGGGAATTAGGCACGGTCATAATTTGGGGTAGGTGTTTTGCTTGTGTTTCCCCAGGAAAGGACTACAGCCCATGTGGGTCCCCTCCCGACAATTAAAATTGTACCATAACTCCAAAGATGAAACACTCCCAGAAACAAAAGGCAAAGACTCTTCGGAAACCAAAGAGCAAATTTGCCACCAGACACATAAACTTCATGACCTTCACATTGAGACAAAATCTCACCATGTGACCTACAACACCACTCGTTCAACTCCACCAACATGGGGTCATATAAAGGTTTTATCCCATCAAACAGAATTTTTTTTAAAAGAAAAATGCATTCCAAAAATGACTGGTAATATAATTCTGTCTGCCTTTGTGGTAGTCAGTGCAGTGGTAAGTATACCACTTGTTGGGGCAATTCGTAATTATACTTACTGGCCATATGTTTCTTTTCCCTCTCTAATTTGATCTGTTTCCTGGATGGCCTCCCCAGTAGAAGTTTACACTGAAAATAGTACATTCATGCCAGTCCCTAATGGTGATCAGTTTCCAGCTTGAAAGGAATATGCACTTTAATCTGTCAATTGGCTGAAAATATCCACCACTGTTCATTGGAATATCACCTGGCTGTTTAGCTTATTCTCAACAGCCTTGGATGTAGACCATACCATCCTTTACAAATGATTCTTATCAAGTACATAATGTGTTCAGTACTAATTCTTTTCAACTTGTCACTGTCAAATGTACTCCACATGAGGAATGGAGAGTTCCTCTCACTACCAAAACTAATAAAACAAAAGGACTGCCAGACTGCCCAAAGAAACCTACAAAGGGACCTTTTATAGTGACTTCAATTTTATGGGATAATTGTAATGCTCTCAAGGCTGTTGGGCTCCAAACACTAGCCACGGGTATTGTTATTGATTGCGCTCCAAAAGGACATTATTGGCAAGATTGATCCAGCAAAAATACTTTGTGCTCGGAGTTTATTTATTCCTTAGATTATATAGAGCATGGATGGCAGTCTTACATGCTGAGACAATGGGTGTCTCCTTGCCCATTTAAATGGATGGACGCAGGTATTGCTCCTCATAGACAAAAAATGATTCATCCCTTTATTAACCCAGAACATCCTGAACTATGGAAATTAGCTGCGGCCTTGACAGAAATAAGGATATGGAACACTACCTATCAAGTCCTTCACACTAATACCAAAACACCCACATTCAATATCACCTTCATATCTGAACAGGTAATACCCATCAGGAGCTGGGTCAAACACCCTTACATGTCATTGATTGGAAATATAATTATTATTCCCAATACTCAAACTATAGAATGTGATAACTGTAAGCTGTTCACGTGCATTGATGCTACTTTTAATCCCACTACAAGTATTCTCTTGATAAGGGCTAGGGAGGGGGTATAAATACCAGTTTCTTTACACCGTCCATGTGAGTCTTCCCCCTCTATTCACAAAGTCAGTGAAGTTCTTAAAGGTATCCTCAAAAGAAAAAAGAAATTTATTTTTACTCTTATTGCAGTCATTGCAGGACTAATTGCTGTTACTGCAACAGCAGCAACTGCTGCAGTTGCCATCCAAAATTCTGTTCAAACCACTCACTATGTTGAAGCATGGCAGAAAAACTCCCCCAGAGTCTGGAATTCTCAGACTCAAATTGATCAAAAATTAGCTAATCAAATTAATGATCTCTGCCAAAGTGTAACCTGGCTGGGAGATAGAGTTATGAACTTGAAACATCGTATGCAATTACAGTATGATTGGGATACTTTTGATTATTGCATAACACCTTATGCTTATAATAAAGATCACCATAACTGGCAAAAGGTCTCAAGACATTTGAAATCCTGGGACAATAACCTTGTTTATTTCACAACATAAAGAGCAAATTTTTGAGGCTTCACAAGCTCATTTATCCACTATTCCTGGCTCAGATATTTTTCAAGGCATAACTAAACAATTATCTGATCTTAGTCACTTCAAATGAATCAAATCCTTCAGAGGATCATTGTTGTTACTGGCATTATTAATATTGGTATGCTTATGTTGTCTCCTTTTAGTCTGCAGATGTCTCCCAGGAGTCTGAAACCAAGTCTGAAGTCAATGACAAACAACGATGGTGATGGTGATCCTAGTTAATAAAAAGGGGGGAAATGTGGGAGGCAAGCCACCCAGGCACCGAGGCAAGAGACCAAGGACGCGAGCTGTTCCAGTATAATAAAATATAAAATAAGATTACTTATACCAGACATAGATCTGACAGTTATACCAGACATAGATAAGATTATCTCTAGATAATCATATCTGGAGATTATAATTATACCAGATATAGATCTGATAGTTATACCAGATATAGATATGATTATCTCCTTGCACAAAGGGAGAAACCCACTGATCCTGTGGGGCTGGTCTCTACACACAAGACACATAATTGTCAGATTCACCAAGGTTAAAATGAAGGAAAAAAATGTTAAGGGAAGCCAGAGAGAAAAGTTGGGTTTCCCACAAAGGGAAGTCCATCAGACTAACAGCTGATCTCTCAGCAGAAATGCTACAAGCCAAAGAGAGTGAGGGCCTATATTCAACATTCTTAAAGAACAGAATTTTCAAACCAGAATTTCATATCCAGCCAAACTGAGCTTGATAAGTGAAGGAGAAATAAAATCCTTTACAGACAAGCAAATGCTGAGAGATTTTGTCACCACCAGGCCTGCCCTACAAGAACTCCTGAAGGAGGCACTAAAAATGGAAAGGAACAACCAGTACCAGACACTGCAAAAACATGCCAAACTGTAAAGACAATCAATGCCAGGAAGAAACTGCATCAACTAACGAGCAAAATAACCAGCTAACATATTAATGACAGGATCAAATTCAGCCACAACAATATTATTCTTCAATGTAAATGGGCTAAATGCCCCAATTAAAAGACAGACTGGCAAATTGGATAGTGTCAAGACCCACCAGTGTGCTGTATTCAGGAGACCCATCTCATATGCAAAGACATACATTGGCTCAAAATAAAGTGATGGAGGAAGACGTAGCAAGCAAATGGAAAACAAACAAACAAAAAGGATTTGCTATCCTAGTCTCTGATAAAAAAGACTTTAAACCAACAAAGATCAAAAGAGACAAAGAAAGCCATTACATAATGGTAAAGAGATCAATTCATCAGGAAGAGCTAACTATCCTAAATATATATGCACCCAATACAGAAGCACCCAGATGCATAAAGCAAGTTCTTAGAGACATACAAAGAGATTTAAAACCCCACACAATAATAATGGGAGACTGTAATACCCCACTGTCAACATTTGACAGAGAAACAAGACAGAAAGTTAACAAGGATAAACAGGACTTGAACTCAGCTGTGGACCAAGTGGGCCTAGTAGAAAGCTACAGAACTCTCCACCCAAATCAACAGAATATACATTCTTCTCAGCAACACATCACACTTATTCCAAAATTGACCACATATTTGGAAGTAAAGCACTCCTCAGCAAATGTAAAAGAACAGAAATTGTAACAAACTCTCTCTCTCTGACGAAAGTGCAATCAAATTAGGACTCAGGATTAAGAAACGCATTCAAAACCACACAGCTACATGGAAATTGAACAACCTGCTCCTGAATGACTACTGGGTAAATAACGAAATGAAGGCAGAGATAAACATGTTCTTTGAAGCCAAAGAGAACAAAGAATAAACATACCAGAATCTCTGGGACACATTTAAAGCAGTGTACAGAGGGAAATTTATAACCCTAAATGCCCATGAGAGAAAGCAGGAAAGATCTAAAATTGACAGACTAACATCACAATGAAAAGAACTAGAGAATCAAGAACAAACACATTCAAAAGCTGGCAGAAGGTGAGGAATAACTAAGATCAGAGCAGAGTGGAAGGAGATAGAGACATAAGAAAAAACCCTTGAAAAAATAAATGAATCCAGGAGCTGCTTTTTTGGAAAGATCAACAAAATTGACAGAACACCAGCAAGACTAATAAAGAAAAAACAGAGAAGAATCAAACAGATGCAATACACCTTCCCAAGACTAAACCAGGGAGGTGTTGAATTCCTGAATAGACCAATAAGAGGCTCTGAAATGGAGGCAATAATTAGTAGCCTACCAACCAAAAAAATGCAGGACCAGATGGATTCACAGCTGAATTCTATCAGAGGTAAAAAAGGAGCTGATACCATTCCTTCTGAAACAATTCCAATCAATAGAAAAAGATTGGAATACCTCGTTTTGTGATGCCTAACTCATTTTGTGATGCCAGCATCATCCTGATACCAAAGACTGGCAGAGACACAAGATGAAAAGGGAATTTTTAGACTAATATCCCTGATGAATATTGAAGCAATAATCCTCAACAAAATACTGGCAATCTGAATCCAGCAGCACATCAAAAAGCTTATCCAGCACAATCCAGTTGGCTTCATCCCTGGGATGCAGGGCTTTTTCAACATATGCAAATCAATAAGCACAATCCATCATATAGCAGAACCAAAGACAAAAACTACATGATTGTCTCAATATATGCAGAACACACCTTTGGGAAATTTCGATTGCCTTTTATGCTAAAAACTCTCAATAAGCTAGGTACTGATGGGATGTATCTCAAAATAATAACATCTATTTATGACAAACCCACAGCTAATATCATATTGAATGGGCAAAAACTGGAAGCATTCACTTTGAAAACTGGCACAAGACAGGGATGCCTTCTTGCTACTCCTATTCAATATATTGTTGGAAGTTCTGGCCAGGGCAATCAGGCAGGAGAAAGAAGTAAAGGGTTTTCAATTAGGAAATGAGGAAGTCAAATTGTCCCTGTTTTGCAGATCACATGATTGTATACTTAGAAAACTCTATTGTCTAAGCCCCAAATCTCCTTAAGCTGATAAGCAACTTCAGCAAAGTGTCAGGATATAAAATCAATTCGCAAAAATCACAAGCATTCCTATACACCAATAGCAGACAAACAGAGAGGCAAATCATAAGTGAACTCCCATTCACAATTGCTTCAAAGAGGATAAAATACCTAGGAATCCAACTTACAAGGGATGTGAAGGACCTCTTCAAGTAGAACAACAAAGCACTACTCAAACAAATGAAAAAGGACACGAAAAAATGGAAGAAGTTTTCATGCTCATGGTTCAGCAAGTTAGAAACAATCTCCTTGGAGAATCTGCAAACAGACTTTTGTAAGCCTGCTGAGGCCTTTTGGGAAAAACTGAATATCACTAGATAAAAACAAGAAAGAAGCTACTTGTGTAACTACTTTGTGACGTGTGTATTCAACACACAAACTTAAAACTTTATGTGGATTCAGCAGATTGGAAATGCTCTTTGTGGAGAATCTGCAAATGGACATTTGGCAGTCCATTGAGGCCTAAGGGGAAAATCAGAATATCCTCAGAAAAACTAGAAAGTAGCTATCTGTGAAACTGCTGTGTGATGTTTGAATTAATCTCACAGGATTAAAAATTTATTTTGATTCAGCAGTTTGAAAACACACATTTTGAGGAATCTGCTAAGGGACATTTGGGATCCCATTCAGGCCTATGGGGGAAAGTCAAATATCCTGAGATAAAAACTGGAAAGTATCTCTCTGTGAAACTGCTTTGTGATCTGTGACTTTATTTCACAGAGGTAAACCTTTCTTTTGTTTCAGCAGGTTGGAAACACTCTTTTTGAAGAAACTGCAAAGGGGCATTTGGAAGCCCACTGTGGCTCATGGGGAAAAAATGAATATCCCAAGACAAAAACTAGAAAGAAGCTATCCTTGAACCTGCTATGTGATGTGTGGATTCATCTCACAGAGTCAAACCTTTTTTCTGATTCAGCAGGTTGGAAACATTCTTTCTGGAAAATTTGCAAAGGGACATTTGGGAGCCACTGAGGCCTAAGGGGATAAACAGACTATCTCCAGATAAAAACTAGAAACAAGCTATTTTGAAACTGCACTGTGATGTGTGGATTCATCCCACAGAGTTAAAACTTTGTTCATATTGAGGAGGTTGGAAACACTCTTTTTGGAAAATCTCACATGTGGGTGCCCATTAGGGCCTATGAAGAAAAACAGAATATCCCCTTATAAAAACTAGAAAGAAGCTATCTGTCAAATTGCTTTGTGATGTGTGGATTCATCTCACAGAGTTAAACTTTTCTATTGATTCAGCAGATTGTAAACACTTTTTTTGGAGAATCTGTGATGGGACATTTGTGAGACCTTTGTGGCCTATGGGGAAAAACTGAACATCCCCAGATAAAAACTAGAAAGAAGCTATTGGTGAGAACATCCCCAGATAAAAACTAGCAAGAAGCTTTGTAAGGTGAAGATTCACCTCATAGATTTAAACCTTTCTATTCATTTAGAATGTTGGAAACACTCTTTTTGGAGAATCTACAAAGCAGCTTTAGGGAGTCAATTGAGGCCAATGGTACTAAACAGTATATCTTCAGATGAAAACGGGAAAGAAGGTCTCTGTGAAACTGCTTTGTGATGTGTGGATTCAGCTCACAAGGTTATACCATTCTTTTAATTCAGCAGTTTGGAAATGTTCCTTTTGTAGAATCTGTGAAGGGACATTTTGGACTGCATTAACGCCTATGGTGAAAAACCAAATATCCCACAATAAAAACTTGTAAGAAGCCATCTGTGATACTGCTTTGTGACGTGTGATTTCAGTGCACAGTGTAAGCCTTTATTTAGATTCTACAGATCAGAAACCCCCCATTTTAGAATCTACAAAGGGTCATTTAGAATACATGAAGGGTCTTTTTGGAGTGCAGTAAGGCCTATAGTGAAAAATCAAATATACCTAGAAACAAAGAAACACGTTTTCTCTGAAACTGCTTTGTCTCCATTCAGCTCAAAGGGTTAAACTTTACTTTTGATTCAGCAGTTTGGAAACACTCTTATTGTAGAAACTGTAAAGGGACACTTTGAAGG
>NW_026652300.1:4137638-4171861 GCF_009828535.3 Hylobates moloch | reverse complement strand
AAAAAAAAAAAAAAAAGATGGAAAAGATAGATCTCAGATTTAACAAATGGGTACATCCAGTATGAGATGCACATGGGATGGTGGCCAGGTTTGATTTTCAGTTTTCTTATTTATTTATTTATTTATTTATTTATTTATTTATTTTTTAACCCTGTCGCCAGGATGGTGTTCCGTGGTGTGATCTCAGCTCACTATAATCTTCAGCTCCCTGGTTCAAGCGATTCTCCCACGTCAGCCCCCCAAGTAGCTGAAATTACAGGCACGTGCCGCCACACTTGGCTAATTTTGGATTTTTTTTTTTTTTTTTTTTTTTTTGAGACGGAGTCTCACTCTGTCGCCCAGGCTGGAGTGCAGTGGTGCAATCTCGGCTCACTGCAAGCTCCGCCTCCCGGGTTCACACCATTCTCCTGCCTCAGCCTCTCCGAGTAGCTGGGACTACAGGCGCCCGCCACCACGCCCGGCTAATTTTTTGTATTTTTTAGTAGAGACGGGGTTTCACCGTAATTTTGGATTTTTATTAGAGACAGAGTTTCACCATGTTGGCCAGGATGATCTTGATCTCCTGACCTCGAGATCTGTCCGCATTTGGTTCTTTCTTTCTTTCTCTCTTTCTTTCTCTCTTTCTTTCTTGCTTGCTTGCTTGCTTGCTTTCTTGCTTTCTTGCTTGCTTTCCTTCTTTCTTGCTTTCTTTCTCTCTCTTTCTTTCTTTCTTTCTCTCTCTTCTCTTTCTTTCTTTCTTTCTTTCTCTCTCTCTCTTTCTTTCTTTCTTTCTTTCTTTCTTTCTTTCTTTCTTTCTTTCTTTCTTTCTTTTTCTTTTTCTTTCTTTCCTACTTTCTTTTTTTTCTTTCTTTCTCACAGGATTGCCCAGGTTACAGTGGGTCATGACTGACTGCAGTCTCAACTTTTCAGACCTCAAGTGATCTCCTTATCTCACACTCCTGAGTAGCTGGGAATACTGGCATGCACCACCATGCCTAGCTAATCTTTTTATCATTTTTATTATTATTATTATTTTGAGACAGGATCTCACTCTATCACCTAGGCTGGAGTGCCGTGGCACAATCTCAGCTTACTGCAACCTCTGCCTGCCTGGTTCAAGTGACTCACTGACCCCAGCCTCCTGAGTTTTTGCCATGTTGGTCAAGGCTGGTCTCAAACTCTTGGCCTTAATTTCATCCACCTGCCTTGGCATCCTAATATGCTGGGATTACCGGCATGAGCCACTGCACCTAACTGAATTTTATTCACTTATCTCTTATACACTCAAATAAATTGCTTGGAAGTTGATGCTAGCATAATCCCCATTGTGCATATATTTCAGGGCTGGTGAGACCTGAAACACAGTGATTTTTTTATGGTCACAGAAATGAGAATAAAAAGAATGTTCTAATCCAGCTCTGTTCCCTCAAACTTGGGGCCCCGGCTGATTTCGATGTTTTCATGCGGTAAGGGGCTTGTGTTTGCATCATTGTGTACAGGTGAAGAGTTGACATGGGAGAGGAAGGTGAGTAATCAGCAGCTGCACAGGGTCTTTGCATACATTTATAGAAGAAAAAGGCTCAGGGGATGATGGAATCTTGAAGAATTAACACACCCCTTTTGTGACAGAACCTGACAGAATTTACAAGTTTGAAAACTAGGCATATTCTAGAGACAGCCCTGTACCTAGCTCATTTCATGGGAGATGCTTAAGAGAACATTATGTTCTTATTGCATGATGACATTCCTAAGCTGTTGCCTTAGAAAGGTCCAAAGTGAGAGCCTTTTCGAATAATACAGACATTGGCTGAGCCCACATCCTTGAGACCTGTGTCCATTTGGCAAGAGTCACCCACAGATAATGCACTGTAGCCCAGGGCAGTCTGTTCATTCCAGGCCTCTTTTGTCTTCTAATCTGGGAAACCCCATCTGGCCTACCATAACTATGTGTTTCAGGGGAAACAGGAAAGGAGGGGGCTTTTCCTGAAGGTGCAAGTTGTCAGGTATTGGAACTCTGGTGAGTCTGTCATGTTCACACCCAGGTCATGGCTGGTTGAATAATAAGTTGAGTGTTGGGGACCAAGTGTGTCTACTCAGATGTGAATCCCAAGGCCTTAAGCTGCCGTCTGGTTTCTTCATGGGCTGGGGTCTATGAAGATGCTCCTATGTGCCTGATCTGGGGAGTAGAATTTTTTTTTTTTTTTTGAGACTGAATCTCACTCTGTCGCCCAGGCTGGAGTGCAGCGGCTCAATCTGCACTTGCTGCAAGCTCCGCCACCTGGGTTCACACCATTCTCCTGCCTCAGTCTCCCGAGTAGCTGGGACTACAGGCTACTGCCACCACGTCCAGCTAATTTTTTTTTTTTTTTTGTATTTTTAGTGGAGATGAGGTTTCACCGTGTTAGCCAGGATAGTCGCCATCTCCTGACCTCATGATCCACCTGCCTCGGCCTCTCAGACTGCCAGAATTACAGGCATGAGCCACCATGCCCAGCCGGGAGCAGAATTTCTAATGGGGATGTCACCTTGTGGTAAATACAAGGGAGACCATTAACAGTTTTTTTCTTTTGGCTTGGCTTGGTTGCTGGGCATTCTCTTTACAGAGCTGTATCAAAATCAATGAGCAGCTGTTTGATGAGTTCAAGTCCCCATCTCCTTGGACAAGGGGCAGGTTCGCCATACCACCAAGCATGTCCCACAGTGAGCTATGGTAAGAGCAGTCACATGGGAGTCTCTACAGACAGGGGCCTAACAAGGCCAGGATGGGTTCAAAACCCAGACCCAAATATGGACTCTCTCTGGGCTCTGTCTTAGAGCTTTTTTCTCAGAGTGACCCAAAGTTCTGCCGCCAAAAACTCTGGCCTTCATTAGTCCCAATGGCAACTTGGTTAGGTGTAAATTCCCTGTTCACATACTTGCAGAAATATCAGATGAGGCCTTTGTGTTGTTTTTACTTTAGACTAGGCTATATTTATTCATGTTGCTACAGTTTGTATTGTTTTAACTATTTACCCCAGGTCTCATCTGTAGCAGGCAGCTTCACTGTATAGCCAGACTTTCTCTGAGACTTAAAAACCACCACTATTACTAGGGAGGCTTTTACACAAAAATAGGGAAGAGGTTACATGAAAAAAAGGTTATGCTGTTCCCTGCATTTGCTTGCAATGTGTCACCTCAGAGAACTCATCCCTATAGGCCATCAGGGTAGAAGCTGTGTCTTTACATGTCTTTGCAATGCTCTATAAAAGAAGGTCATTTCCCAGAGCGTCTTAGCCTTTCAATGCTGGTAGAGCCTGCCATGATAACATTCTATTTTCATTTTAGCTGTAATGAAGACAATTTATCTGTGTGTCTTGATTGGCTGTAACAGTTTGGGCTTCCATAATCCAGTACTGTGTACTGAAGGTCTCAATGGAAACTGAGTTTCTCATAATTCTGGAGGTTAGAAATTGGACAACAAGCCATTGGCTGAAGCGGTTTCTCTAATGCCTCTTTTTATTTCAGATTAATTGACCACCTTCTATTTCTCTTTTCACAGGGTCTTCTCTTGAGCCTCTGTGTCTTTACTCTTTTTAAAAGGACTCCAGTCATGTTAGATTAGGGTCCACTTTACTGAACTTACTTAATCATAGTCACCTCTTTAAAAATGATATGTCCAAACACACACTCACTCACAATTTGAGGCTAATTACATTATATATGCCTTAGAATGTCAACATATAAATGTTAGAATATCAATATATGAATCTGGGAGAAGGGACACAATTTAGAACATGATATGTATTAATGGTTGATTGCCAGGAAAGTGATTACTGTGTAAAAGGATATGCCTATGTAAAATTTTTAAAGCTACAGCCAGGTGACTTTCCACAAGGTCTATGGCAAGTACAGTGTCATCCACAGGCCCAGAATAAAGCTGCTTCTCTGAACCCAGCCTCCCCTGGATATTAACATTCTTTTAATTTTCTGACAATCTTATGTCTGTGGGGTCAATAAAAACACATTGATCCTTTTATTTCCATTTTTCCAACTGATATGTTTAAGTCACTTGTTAGTTGTTATTTTAAATTTAGATATGGGTCTTCTGTTCCTCAATTTATCTCCTCAGATCTTTGACTCTGTCACTAAACCTGCAGTCTCCCAGCATTCATTTTTTTACCAGGTCTGGAAATGTTGTGTCTCTTTCTTAAGACTTTCTTTAATATTAAAGAAAGAAGGGCCAGGCACGGTGGCTCATGCCTGTAATCCCAGCACTTTGGGAGGCCGATGCAGGTGAATCACAGGTCAGGAGACCGAGGCCATCCTTGCTAACACAGTGAAACCCTATCTCTAATAAAAATACAAAAAAATTACCCAGGAGTGGTGGCAGGCTCCTGTAGTCCCAGCTACTCAGGAAGCTGAGGCAGAAAAATGGCATGAACCCAGGAGGCTGAGCTTCCAGTGAGCTGAGATCCTGCCACTGCACTCCAGCCTGGGTGACACTGCAAGACACTGTCTCAAAAAAAAAGGAAGATAAAAGTGTTGCTTTAATTCTTTCTAAGCTGTCTTGCCCTGTTCACTGTATCCAAAATGGAGAGGAAATATGGCTTCTCCTGGTTCCTGCACTCAACCTCAGAAGCTGCTGTGTTTCAGGTAACTTAGAGGAAATTTCGTGCAGCCCTCTCTGGAAGGTTCTTAGGTCTGACCCATGTGCTGTTCAGCAGCCATTTGAAATTGCGTAGCCTGTGTTTTCTCATCTCTTAATGGAGTACTTTTATGGAGAACTCAGTGGGAAAATGCCCTTCATACAGGCTACTAATACTGATGGATGCTGTTGCTTCACAGTTGACAAAATTACATGAAGATTTCTTGTGGCTAGTAGTGGTTGATTACCCCCAAACCCGCATCAAATTTTTTAAAAAGTCTAAAATTTTTTTGTCAGGGACATGCATGTCCTCCACATTCACAAGAAGGAATGTTTGTGGCGAGGTGCGGTGGCTCATGCCTGTCATCCCAGCATTGAGGGGGGCCGAGTCAGGCAGAGCACTTGAGGTTAGCAGTTGAAGCGCAGTCTGAACAACACAGAGATACCCCATTTCTACTAAAACTGCAAAATTAGTCGGGCATGGAGGCTCATGCCTGTAATCCAAGCTACTCGGGAGGCTGAGGCAGGAGAATCACTTGCACCTGGGAGGCAGAGGTTTCAGTGAGCCGAGATCGTGCCATTGCACTCCCGCCTGGGCAACAAGAGGCAAACAACATTCCCCGCCCAAAAAAATAAAGGAATGTTTGTTACATTTACACACGACCATTCTTTCTCCTTCCCAATATATCATGGTGCATCTAGGAGTGGACTCCCAACTCCTGGGTTCAGAATGCTCAAAGACGTGGTGGTGTACTTTGAATGACAGATTGCTTTGGCTGAGACCAAGTGTAATAAAAGAAAATGAATCTTGAGAAAAGGTCTGAGACAACTTCAGAATTTCTAGGCCAACCAGTTTGTGTCAGACTCTCTCAGAACAAAGCCTCTATGTAAAAACTGTGACCAGTGATTATTTTAAATGGCCAAGTTTAATGGACATATATAATGTAATATAATATGATCAGCCAAAAATTACAATATATACAAAGTATTAGGATAATATGGCAAAATAATTTAAAAAAGATAAATATCCAGAAATCTACCATAAAGAAATAGAGTGGTATAAATTACCTAAAAAATTTTAAAATAATTATCTAAATTGTGCTCAGTGAGCAAAATGTGAGCACAGACAATGAAATAAAATCAGGAAAATGAGAACATAAACAATAACATAAAAATTACTGAAGAGCAAATTATGGAGTTGAAGAATATAAAAGAAAAAATGCCTGAGAAATTATCAAGCTTAAGAAAAAAAGATAAAAATTAAAATATTCAACAAATTTTAACTAGGATAAACACAAAAAGATTCATAATGAGAAAAATTATAAGCAAAGTTTTGAAACTCACAGGCTAGTAGATAGTGTTGAAAGCCGAAAAAGAAAAACTATGTGTCATTTATATGGGTGCTTCTATGAGATAATCAGTGAATCGAGCGGCAGGAATCTTGCCAGCCAGAAGGGACATGGGTAACAATGTGCTGAAAGAAGAAAAAATTTGAGCAATAATACTATATCCAGATATACTATTTATCAAAATGAAGAAACAGCAAAGTCTTTTCATGATGACCACATACTGCAATAGCATATCACCACTAGGACTGCACTACAAGGAATGCTAAAGAGAGATTTTCTCATGATAAAAATAAAGTGATGATAAATAGCATCGCAAAATTAGATGAAAGTACATAACTCTCTGGGAAAGAAATATACAGGCACAAAAATAAACTTCTGATGAATTCAAATGATGGTTCATAAAACATATGTAATTATGTAATATAATTAAAAAACAAAAGCCTAAAAATATGCAAAAATGTTTGTTAATGATATATAATATAAAAAGATATTAGTGACATCAATAATATTAAGTTGAGGCAGATGGAAAGAGAAAGAATGTTTCTATGCAATTAAAATTAATTTGTTACTAGCCGGGCATGGTGGTTCATGCCTGTAATCACAGCACTTTAGGAGGCCGAGACAGGCGAATCATGAAGTCAGGAGATTGACACCAGCCTGATCAACAAGGTGAAATCCCCCATCTCTACTAAAAATACAAAAAATTAGCCAGGCATGGTATTGGTCCCCTGTAATTCCAGCTCCTGGGGAGGCTGAGGCAGGGGAATCATTTGAACTCGGAAAGCAGAGGTTGCTGTGAGCTGAGATCACACCATTGCACTCCAACCTGAGTGACAGTGTCAGACTCCATCTCAAAAAAAAGAAAGGTTTTATGAAATCCCTGTGGTAACCGCAAGAAAAATATTTACAGAGATACACACAGGCACACAAATACATTAAAGCATGTCACTACAAAAATCAACAGAAAAGGGAAGATTAAAAGGAGTGGGTAAAGGGGACACATAGCTATAAAAATCAGAGAAAACAATGACAAAATTAAGTTCTCCAATTTCAAAAGCACATCTTAATATTTATGAACTAAAACTTTTCAATCAAAACATGTAAATTGAATGGAGAGATGAATAAACAACAACAACAACTTTATCCTTTCCATAAGTGATTCACTTTAGATCTAATGTCAAAACTAGACTGAAAGTAGTAAGATTAAAATCTACTTCTGATGTAAATGAAAATCGAATGAGAGCAGTGCTGGTCACAGCTGTGTTAGGCAAAATACATTTTAGTTATAGTTCATAAAACAAACTTTAAATCAGCTGGGCATGGTGGCTCACACCTGTAATCTCAACACTTTGGAAGGCCAAGGTGGGCAGATCATGAGGTCAGGAGATGGAAACCATCCTGGCTAACACGGTGAAACCCCATCCCTACTAAAAATACAAAAAGGTAGCTAGGAGTGGTGGTGGGTGCCTGTAGTCCGAGCTACATGACAGACGAGGCAGAAGAATGGCGTGAACCTAGGAGGCGGAGCTTGCAGTGAGCTGAGATCATGCCACTGCACTCCAGCCTGGGTGACAGAGTGAGACTCCTTCTCAAAAAAAAAAAAAAAAAAAACTTTCAGTCTAAACTGTCACAGGAGACAAAGAAGACGATTAAATAATAATAAAAGGTCTCATTGACTTAGAACTTATAAAATTTTATTATATATATATGTGTGTGTATGTATATATACATAAATTTTTCACACCAGTGTTTCCAAATGTACAAAGCAAACATTGAAGTAATTATTACAATAGACAGAAAAACAATAATAGTAGAATACTGTAATTCAAACTTTTAATAATAAATAGTAAAGCTAGCCTAAACATTAATAAGGGAGCAGAAATTTTGAAAACACTAGAGAAAAATTAGACCTAATGAGAATATACAGAATACACAGCAACAGAAGAACACAATTTTCTCAATAGTTCATAAAACATTCTCCTAGATACACCACCTATTAGGCCACAAAACAAGACTTAACAATTTTTTAAGAATAGAAATCTTAAAGACTATTATTTCTGATCAAAATGGAATAAAACTACAAATCAATAACAGAAGAAAATAAAAACATCAACACATATGGAAATTAAACAACTCACTTTTGAGCATGCTTGTGTGCAAGGGTTGTAAGGCTTAATATTGTGAAAATGTTCATACTTCCTAGTGAACTACAGATTAAATACAATCCCTTTTAAATTAATACTTTTTATTTATTTATTTATTTTTAGAAATAGAAAAAGTAACCAACAAATTATATGGAATCTCAAAGGACAAAAAAGAGCCCAAAAATGTTTAAAAGAGAAATAATGTTATTGATGTCACCTTTTCTGATTTTAAAGCACATTACAAAGGTACAGTGATAAAAACAGTTTGGTTCTGTCATAAGGTCAGACAAGCTTTCCAATAAAGCACAATGTAGCACAGATGAAAACCTTGCACATATGGGCAAATAGTTATTGGAACACCTATACTCATTGAAGCATTATTCACAAAGGCCAATATTTGAAAGCAAAACAAACTTTCCTCACCGAATAAATTAATAAATACAATTTGTGATATAAAAATAATGGAAAACTACTCAGCCTTTAAAAGCAGAAAATCTTGTAACATCCACAATAAAGATAAAGCTTGAGCACATGATGCTAAGTAAACTTAGCCACAATAAAACAGCTACTCCATGATTCCACTTACATGTAATATCTAAGGTATTGAAACTCTTAGGAACAGAAAATGGAATGGTTTTCATCAGGAGCCAGGTGGTATAAAAACATGGGCATTATTAATTTATATTGAGTTTTAGTTTTGCAACAGAAAAAAGTTTTACAGATATGTTGCATAGCAATGTAAATATACTTAACATGGCTAAACTGTATAAGAAAAAATATTTAAGATTCTCAATTTTTTGTTATGTATCTTTACTATAATTAAAATGACACCTGAGGGCAGGTGGCTCAGGCCTGTAATCCCAACACTCTGGGAGGCCAAGGTGTTCAGATCACTCAAGATTAAGAATTCAAGACCAGCCTGGCCCCATTTCTACTAAAAATACAAAACTTAGCCAGCCATGGTGGTGCATGCCTTGAATCCCAGCTATTCAGGAGGCTGAAGCAGGAGAATTGCTTTAACCTGGCAGGTGGAGGTTGCAGTGAGCTGAGATTGTCCCACTGCACTTTGGGTGACAGAGCAAGACTCTGTCTTAAAAATAAATATGACAGCTAACAGATACACACAGCTAACAGAGATAGAGTTACAAACTATCTAAAAAGTTACCTTCAAACCACAAAACGTTTTCTTTCACACTAAGATATTATAAGATAAAGATGTTGAAATTAAGACAATTTCCATGAATACTCACCTAGACAGAGTCAATTATTGGCCAACAGGCAAGAAGAAAAATATACAAATCATAAACAAAATAAGGTTAATGTTTATACAAGCAAACAAACACTTGGATAATTATATTGACAAAGGAAGTAGGGCTGATTCATAGTTGACTTTTGCCTCACACTGTATTAAGATGTACAGAGTTGACAATTGTCATACAAAATTATAATTTATAAATTAAAACTAAAAACAGTAAACTGATGTAAGGTGGCCTACCCTAAAAAAATGAAACAAACAGACACAAAATTGCAAATAAAGTTAAAATTAACATTAACCCCCAAAATTCTGATTTGAATACTGCAATTCAAAACCACAATAAATAGGTAGAAACTAGAAACACAATTGATGTGAGGCAGCCTACTCTGAAAAATACAGAAATAAGAATACAAAACTTAATGAAGAGCAACTTCAACCAATAAAATCCTGAATAAACAGAGAAAGAATTCTAGATAACTACAGTTTTCAACTCTTAACTGTGCATCCACGAAAAGCATGAATTTTGAATTGTTTGATACAGTTAGGGCAACAACATTTCAAAGAAAACACATTATAATTATTCATAAAGAGCTTTGATGAGAAAGTTTTAAAAAATAAGCATTTAAGTAATACTAGAGAAAATGTTAAATTATGCTACTGATACATTGATATATTGCTGCTTTGTTTTCTCTTTATTTTTTGAGACGGAGTTTTACTCTTGTTTCTCAGGCTGGAGGGCAACGATCTCGGTTCAACACAACTTCCGCCTCCCAGGTTCAAGCTATTCTCCTGCCTCAGCCTGCTGAGCAGCTGGAATTACAGACATGTGCCACCACACTTAGCTAATTTTTTATTTTTAGTAGAGACGGAGTTTCTCCATGTTGGTCAGGCTGCTTGTCTCAAACTTCTGACCTCAGGTGATCTGCCAGGCTTGGCCTCCCAAAGTGCTGGGATTACAGGTATAAGCTACCATGCTGGGCCCATTGCTGCTTTTCTTAAAAAATGGTAAGGCTGTAATCTAGCCTTTAGAAGAAAAATCTTACATTTCTAAATACAATAACTATATATATTTTAAATAAAGTATAAAAAAATCGATATATAAAATAAAATTGGGAAAAAGTTGTGCTATTATTCAGGTAAAAGTTGAGGAAACTGGAAGAAAATGCTAGTAATAACATCGTACCTAAAGTGGTTGAAACACACAAGACAAATATTTTAATAAATGACATGATTTACACGTAACATATACATTTGAGAATGTTGTATTATTTTATTACGTATTTACTTTTTGAGGCGGCGTGTCACTCTGCTGCCCAGGCTGATGTGCAGTGGAAGGATCTTGGCTCACTGCAAACTCCGCCTCCTGGTTTCAAGTGATTTTCTTTCCTCAGACTCCTGAGTAACTATGATTACAGGTGCATGCCACTACACCTGGCTAATTTTTGTACTTTTAGTGGAGTTGGGGTTTCACTGTGTTGGCCTCTCAGGTTCAAGCAATTCTCCTAAGTCAGCCTCCTGTATAGCTGGGACCTCAGGCACCTGCCAGCCCAGCTGGCAGGTTTTTGTTTGTTTGTTTGTTTGTTTTTTGACATTTTTAGTACAGACTGAGAATTTGAATGCAAGATATTACACAGAAAAAGCAATACTTAGGGAGTTTTTAAATTATAAAGCTATATTTCTTCATTAATAAGAGTTTACTTTGAAAGTCTATTTTCATTTAGAAAAAAATTAACTCATGTTTTTCCTGTTTGTTTTTGATCAACTAGTTTAACATTTTGTAGCCATCAGGTATATATTTAAAATCCTTTATGTCAGACAGTATTAAATTAAAAATATACGTATTTTTTAAGTGTTCCCCTAAATTTGGTGTTGGTAACTAAACTGAGTTTTATTGAATCATATGTTAAAAAATACTGAAACCTTAGTGTAAAAAGAAGCCAAATTTAATGGTACAAAATGTTTATATTTAAAATGTATTCATGAGAAATATTTTAATAAAACAAGGCTTGACGTTGCTTAATGTTATTTTATTTAAATTCTAAGAGAGGTATGGCTTTAAAAATCATAATGTGAGAAGATAAATTTTGAGTGCATTGTATTACTTCTAAATGTCCACCGCTATCCAACAAAGTAAGCAGTAATGTTCAAATCTTACACAGAACTGAAACTCAGGGTGAGAAGTCATATAAGTAAATTAACAAATGATAACAAAATTTAGTTCATTCCAAGAGAAAACTGAGGGTTAAGAATACAATTAACAACACATTCTGTACAGATCTTTAATTGGAAAATGTGAAATTATATTTGTTTATGTTTTTATCTGTGTGAGTGTATTTTCTAGCACATTGCGGAAGTTTCTAGCTAAACTCACTGCTGAAAATGTCAGATCATTATTTGTCTTATGGGATCTATGTAGAAAGAAGAGTTTCCTTTATAAAAACACCTTTTTTATTAATTTATGTACAGGTGCATTGACATAGTAAATGCATGTAATCAAAAGATATTTTTTGAACAAACATATTTTTAAAAAAAAACAAACAGATATAATGTCATTAAAATATAGACCTAAGGGTTCTGTACTTAAGTATCTGTATAGTCACTCGATTTGTTGTTAATATGAAAATTTAAAATACTCCTTCCAAAATAGCTGTATTGATAAATGAGTTGTTGTTAATATTAACTTGTGACTTGATGGAAAGAAAAGTGAACAGAATTATTTTCATACTACAAGTATTATTTTTCTTCTTATCTCAGGTTGTGAACACTTTTTGGGTGGGAATATCTGCTTCCTGTTAGATCTCAACCACCAGAAAAACTTGTGGGACTCAAAAACACTGGTGCTACTAGTCACATGAATTCTGTGATCCAACAGCCACATATATATAATATATAATATTTTATATAAATATCTATAATATATTATATATTACATATAAATATCTATATATAATATAATTGTGTATATTACATAATATATAATATATGTAGTTTTTATATATTATATATAGCATGTATAAACTATAAATTATAAGCTATATATAATATATAAAAACTGTATATATTATATCATATAATATATAATTATATATTATATATTTATATGTAATATATAATATATATAATATTATATGTAATATATAATATATAGTATATATGTGTGTGTATATAGATATATATACACACACACATTTATATATATATATATATATAGTTTCCACCAGAAACAGTATTCTTGCAATTGAACGCATAGGTAAAAATATAGACAATGATGTTTCAAAGATGAGAAGCAGAACAGTTAGGTAAATTCTAATTATTAATTATTATTACTTTGAAAATTCTGATGGCTACTCTCAGAAATTGCTGTACTTTAAAAGAATTATGCAGGAAGTTCTTCTTCATAATATGGCTAAAATCTCTGAGATACTATGACGGACATATTTATTTTATCTGTTTCATAAGCTGTGCTTTTTAAAAAATTCTCTCTATATTTTTCTCAAATGAGAGGTTTTTCTGCTAAAGAAACAAATTTTTTTCTTCAGATTATGTTATGTGAACTTGTAAAAAATATTAGTTAAGAATTATCATCAAACTGCCTATGAAAAGTATTCATTTGAAAATAAAGTGGTAAAAAAGGTCATAGTGGTTGGTCACCTATTTAGGATACACTTCCAAATAAGAGAATATGGGATACCTAAATTTTGGTAATGTTTATACTCAAGCTCTTTATTATTATTATTATTTTTTTTTACTTTTCTCTACAGATATTGATAGAAACTAAATTTAAAAATTAAAATATTTTAACTGTAGTAAATGGTTCTCCTACAATTTTTTCATTTTTCCCTTTCAGTGGGCAGAAATAGTTTGTCTTTCAGCTACTGGTTTCTCAGCACTTATCATTTATAGGATTACAAAATACACACTTTCTTTCTCATTCCTAGATCCGGTAAATTATATCATCCAAGCATCACAGTCATGGTAGCTTTACTTTTAGTAGAGTTTTCATATGGGATGTTCACCAATACTTGGTTAACAGCCACTATTGGAAGATACACATAAAGAAAAATTGTAAGGTAAGTTCTGGTACTATAGCCCGTATGACTCCCAGGGTGTTGAATTTAACATATATAGAGATGGTTAATCATACTAGCAAGAAGCAACTGAAACAGACAGAATATAAAATTGCAAATTAGATATCTCACCTTTGTACTTGGTTGCTTGTGCTTTATGCTGTCTCGGCAACGTACTGTGGCATGTATATCTGCCTTGTTTCTTATTCTATGCAGTCAGCTTCTCCAGGGCAGGAAGTGGGTATTGTTTCTTTGTCACAAACCTAAGACACAATTAAAAGCATACTGAAATGTCTTAGATACTTGTAAACAAACTGTATTTTGCTTTATGGCTACAACCATGTTTTGACTTTTGGAGCTTCTGTCTATGCTCCCCTTCCTTCCACAATTGCGGTTAATAGGTATATTTATTGAGTGTTAACAATTCTGCTTTAATCATGTAAATAATCTTATGCAATTTGGAAAATGCATTATTCTCAAAAGAAGATACTGAATCCTAGAAAGATTAAGTAACTTATTCCCCAAAATGTACTTATTACCCCAAAGTTACTCATGGCAGAGGACTCACTTGTCTTTACTCCTGCCTACTTGACCAAACTGTACTATATTACATCCAGTGTATATTATTATTTTATTACTCTTTTATAATAACTTTTCTGTGAACTCAGGTATAATAGCCCATGTTTGAAATAAGCAATAATCATAAAAATTAAAAAATAAATTAAGTGCTTTGAAAATTAGGAGTATAAACGGTATATCATTTTATTCAATAACTTTTGGTATTTGTTGTAACTTCTTTCCTTTTATTTATAAAGTTAAATTAGTGCATTGCTGATTTCTTTTGTCTTTAATGTTGGTACCCAAGATAATTTATTAGAATATTTTTATTAATTTGAAGACAAACCAAAGTTAAGTAAGAGAGGAGATAGAAAACAGCACAATATTAGTGTCCTAAGATGGCTACAAGACATCTTTGTTCATTAGCTGTTTCCAAACTACAGTCCTACGTACCCAAGGAATTTTGGTAACAGTTAAGGTAAATTTTAAGTAAGTGATTATTTCAGTTTCATAAAAACCTCAATACATTAACTAAGCATTACTTGGAAAAAGGCTTCATATAAGGAACATTATGTTAAGTGAAATTAGCTAGGAAGCATGAAAGACAAGGATTGCATGTTTTTATTCATATGTGAGAAATAACGAAGTTGATCTCATGGAATTAGAGAATAGAATGACAGATTATTATAGGCTGTGAAAGATATTGAGCAAACAAATAAGTGAGTTAGTTGATGGGTAAAAAATAGAGTTAGAAGGAATGGGTTCTAAAGTTTGATTGTATAGCAGGGAGAACATAGGTATGAATAATTTATTATAGACTTCAAAATAACTAGAAGTTTAGATGTGGAAAGCTGTTTAAATAAATATGTCATAAATGTCTGAAATTACTAATAGAGCAATTACCAATATGCCATTCAAAAATGTGGTCATTACTCACTGTGTGCACGTATAAAAATAATAGTTCTACTTTGTAAATATGTAAAATTATATTTCATCAATTTAAAAAACAATAAATTGTGGTCTATTTAAATAAGAAATTTCACTAAATCTGGCCATTTCTGAATGGTAAAATGCTCTTTCTCTCTACACATTGGGGCTTTGTGATCCAATTTCTGATTTTAGAAGTACTTGCAACGTGTTCTTGGGCAGACTGTGGCCATGGCAGAAAGCCCGCACATGCCCCTCTTCAGCATTAGCTGGAAATTGTGGTCCAGGGCACTCCTGGATGCCATGAAAGAATATGTGCCATTGGAAAGATAATTACTAGCTTGTCTTGCCTTGGTGTTGAGACTGCTTCTTTGAGTGAAGACCATAAAGTAATTATAAAACTTGCAACACCTATAATGTGTTGGGCAAATTAAGGAAACAGCCTAATGAGGAAGTGCTCAGAAGACTTCCAAAATATCATAAAAGATGCCTTTATAGAGTAAAATGTTACCAGGGAAGTACAAGGAGATGCTCATCCTGTTCAAGAGCAAGCAGTCTGGTATTTTCTAGCATGAAGTTTGGAACCACCTCAGGAATTACTGGATCCCACTCTTAGATGGGCAGTGCCCTTTGAAGAGCTCCAGATTAACAACAACATACTTGGGTGATGAATGGCAGTTTCAACGTGGATGAACCATGTCCTGTTGGCAGGCTTTCATAGAGGCCAGAAATGAAAAGACAAATTGAAGATGGAATGAGCAAATTAGCTCAATGATTAAACTGCATGTTGTTTTTTTTTTAAATGAAGGGTTAAAAACATTAAACCATTATTTTATAAAGGCAAATATTTGAATTCATGGGTAGTAAACAGTAATCAATGTTCTAACCATGTGAACAATAGAAAACTGGACTTTCAAGCAGATACCAGTATGTGACACATGGACTTTCAGTGGGCTGAGTCACATCCTGATCTGCTTAATAGTAATAATTTAAGTGGTACATTAGAGGAAGGACATGTTGATTTCCATTTGAAGAATCCTCTCCAGGATGATTGGGAGGTGATTTGAACCTGGACAATATGAAGCAGTCACTTGAGGTAGCAAACTTACAGAGATGCAGCAAGTAATGCAGAGATAAGATTAATATACACATATTTCTTTACACTCTCTAAGGAACAGAAATTCCAAAATCTAAGTCTAGGCCAGAAGAGAAACATAGACTGCAAATAACAATAGGCCAAACAGGAAGGGCCATAACATAGTTGGATTACAATGTAACAACATCAGTAGCCCTGATGGTATATTTATAAGTCTTGACTAACGTGGACTTCATTTTGCATTCATAGTGGTCTATGCTACTGCTTATATACTATAAAAAGATAAAAACATAGTATATTCTAACCAATCTGAACAAACAAATTGCTGTTCCTCAAGCTATGCAACATACTTCATATCCTATTGTTTCTAACAATGGGCATTGAGATACTACATCAAATTAAAAATTATATGAATTATTTAAAATCAGAAGGTGCTTATATCTTCAGTAAACCCTACATCTAACAACAAAAGCTTTAAAATAATATAGAAATAAACTAGGAGACTTACTGCTTTCAAGGAAAATTGTGACTGGCTAGCAAAGCAGTCAGAAATCTTGGTGCAAAGGTACTTGAAGGTGCTGTGGATTCTGATAATATGCACTTCACTGGGATTAGATGAAACCAAATTTTAGAAGCATCATTTAATAAATTCTACTACCAAAGTGCCCCAAGCACAAAAATATAATCTACTATGCCCCACACATTGTCACATATGAAAATTGTGCATATTGATTTTAATATTTTAGAATTTCTATTAAAAATATATCCATAT
The DNA here is from genome assembly GCF_009828535.3 of Hylobates moloch. NCBI lineage: Eukaryota > Metazoa > Chordata > Mammalia > Primates > Hylobatidae > Hylobates > Hylobates moloch. The sequence continues at coordinate 4,155,090 of NW_026652300.1, read as the reverse complement.
TCATTATCTCAACAAGAAACTAAACTATCAAACATTAAATATGAAGAACGTGTAGCATTTAAATCTGCTTTTTTTTTTTTTTACATTTTCCCCTGTTTTATATTTTTTCTGGTGATAAAAAAATAAAGGTTTCTGAGCAATACAGCTGTTATTCTGGGCAACTGCTGTAATTTAGGTAATGCCATCCCTTGGCTACATGAACTTGATGAGAAGTCAGGCTAAATGTTACAGCACAAGACAAGCTTTAAATGGTTAACCTAGCTGGGTGCAATGACTCACCACCTGTAATCCCAGGACTTTGAGAGACCGAGGCTGTTGGAATGTGAGTTCAGGAGATCCAGACCACCCTGACTAACAGAGTGAAACACTGTCTCTACCAAGAATACAAAATTAGCCAGATGCATGCCTGTAATCCCAGCTACTTCAGAGGATGAGGCAGGAGAATCGCTTGAAGTCGTGGGGTGGAAGCTGTAGTGAGCCAAGATCACAACCATTTCACTGGAGCCCAGGCAACAAGAGTGAAACTCCATCAAAAGAACAAAAGAAAGAAAAGAAGAAAGGGAGAAAGAAAGAAAGAAAGAAAGAGAAAGAAAGAAAGAAAGAAAGAAAGAAAGAAAGAAAGAAAGAAAGAAAGAAAGAAAGAAAGGAGAAGAGAAAAAAAAAAAAAAAAAGGAAAGAAAGAAAAAAAAAAAGAAAAAAAAAGAAAGAAAGAAAGAAAGAAAGAAAGAAAGAAAGAAAGAAGGAAAGAAAGAGAGAAAGAAGGAAGGAAGGGAGGAAAAGAAATGGAATGGGAAGGGAAAAGAAGAAAAGAGAAAAGAAGGAAGAAAAGAGAAAAGAAGGAAGAAAAGAGAAAAGAAAACTGCGTTACTCACATTGTGGCTAATCTTCCCAGAATATTTTAACACACATATTTGTTTTAATTTAGAAGTGCTCATAAATGGATTTTAGTTATATTTTTGGCCAGTATTTGTTTTTTATACTAAATTTTGTATTAGAGCTGGTAAAATTGTTAAGTTTTACTGCCACTGGATTTTGAAAAAGACTAAATAAATTACTTTATGCTCTTATTGAAATATCACACATTTTTATGAACCAGGACAAGGTACTACCTAATTACAAAGAAATATCACAAGGGTAAAATAAAACATGACCTCATTTAAACTATTTTCTTCTGATTGTCTTACCAAAGCTGTCCTAGAATTTTTTTTTAAATTTTCAGTCACAGCTGATATGTTACAAAATATGTAATAAAATAATAATTTAAGACTATATAAGTAAATCATCAAAATGAATTTTGAAAAATAAAACTATTATTATTATTATTATTATTATTATTATTATTATTGTTTAACCTGTTAATACGTAGAGCCTGTTGAATGAGGATATAATGGAGCACCTTCTGTTGGAGAGGTCTTATGCCCATCTAAAGCATCATGGTCAACTGGCTCCAAATTCTAAATATTTAAAAAGATTGACAATTTGATTATAAAAGTAACTTTATACCTTACATTTTGTTTTCTTCATTAGAATAAACTTTAAAGAAATGCAAGAAAGCTGACATGCATAACATCTTTAGAATTCCTGTAAATGATTTATAATTAAGGGAAAAAATTGAATTATTTTAGCTACATAATTTTTAGGCCATTTCACACAAGTTGCTTCCAAATGGAAACTACTTTTTAAGAACAAACCAACCAATGCTAATCATATCACAAAATAAATATTTTTAAGGGTAATATTAATACATAAACATGGGCTTATGTGTTTAAAAATTACTTCTCTTTTTCCCAGATTTATCTGCTGCCCTTTGGGGGCTTCCCCCAGCCACCTCATCTAGACAAAGTTCTTGAGCATTTGCAAGTGTCTTCCTAGCACTATTTGATCTTTCTAAGAAATAACCATTTGATGTTTATTGTTTTGTACTGGAGGACACCAATGTTTACAAGCATATTGAATTGTTTCCAGTATATGGTTTTTTTTTCCATTTTCTGTATCCACTAAATGACTCAATTTTCTTTTCTGTCTTTTTATTTTTTTCCTTGTGAAAGCACAAACACAGGCCTTCACTTCTACACATTATGCAGTTGAGTTTCCTACATTTGGGGAAATCTCACGGGTCAGCATATCTAGAGTGCAATAGATCGGCCTTTCCCTGTGCAAGCCACCTTCGTGATCACAGTATCTCCCTGGTAGGGAAGTATCCATTTTATTTTTAAGACTTCCATTAGCCTTCAAAAGAAAATACAAATATAAATGCAATCGAATTTAGAATAATTTCAGTATCAGCTTAAAATGTTAATTTCAATCATCCATGATTATTCTCTTCTAAAAAAGTTCTTAATTCTGACACAGGCTTCTACAAAATTGTAAGAAAAAACACTATGGTAAACAATGAAACAACTGCTACATAAAGCTACCATACATTTTATGGAATCCTATAACAATAAAACTTTGAATCTCCTGGCAGAGTCAGGCAACTAATTCTGGTGCAATTCTTAGGCTTATTTTACTGCAGATGACACAACTAAGAATTCTAGAAGAATGCTCAAGATCTGTGTTTAGCATAAACATAGTTCTTTAAAATTATAATTTTTCCTGAAACCAGTCTGGCCACGATTGTGAAACTCCATCTCTTCTAAAACTACAAAAATTAGCCAGGCATGGTGGCGTGCACTTGTAATCCCAGCTACTCAGAAGGCTGATGCAGAGAATTGCTTGAACCCAGGAGGCAGAGGTTTCAGTGAGCCAAAATTCCCCTCCTGCACTCCTGCCTGGGTGAGACAGCGAGAATTCCTCTGACACACACATGCACACACACACACAAATAATAGTAATAATAAATAAAAAAGAAAAAAACTCTTCTTCTTACATACAGGTTAAACTAACTACTTAGAGGCTACGGATTGCCTTTGGATAACTTAATGTTGTCTGCCATGATAACATTAACTTTTTTAAAAAAGTTTCCATTCTAGGACATTACTTTCTATGACTGTTTTTCATTGTTACTTCTGCAGTAACACATGTATGCTTTTAGATGATTCCAAATTCTGGACATGTGTATCCAACTCCCCATTACAATTTTTTACTTGGTGTCCCATATGTTTCTAAAAGGCAATCTGCTCAAACAGGTTCAATTTTTTCTATCAGTAAATTGCATTACTATTTTCTCAGCTTATCAAATCACACCCAGGACATAGGTGCTAATATCTCTTTCCTAATCTGCTTTCTCAAATATCCAGTTGCTAACACCTGCCTATTCTAACTCATTAAGAGCTCATTAATCTGTCCACACGTACGTTCTGCATTGCCAGCTTTTCTGATATACAGCACCCACAATCTTTTTCTACAGATAATTTTGAGTACTTCCTTACTGCGGTCTATTGTGAAATTTCCTATGCTATAGCCAGTGAGATGTTACTAATATATGCCCTTTGTTATCCTCTGATGGCTTATCAAGTCACGTTGAATATCTCGCAAAATTGCTAAAAAGCCAAGTTATGTCAATACTACGTCTGTACCCACTGTCTACTTAAAAAAAAAATTAACTTCACAAGGCAACCTTTTTCAACAGCAAGCTGCTTTTTACTCTCCAAATCTAAGTCACATATGCCCTATAATAGGCAGAAGATCACTTTGTATCGTATTTTTTTTTGTTTATTCTGATGCTTTGTATCCCACCCGGGCTGTTTATTCTGTACTGTATTTTCAAAATCACAATTAAGACAGATTCGAAATACTTTATCTGAAATTCAAAAAGCTCAACTAAGCAAGATTTTTAAAAATAATATTGGTATGTAACTCAATTTCTGATGCAATAAAGACTTAATTGAGAGACGCTATTTCAGTTTGCATTCAGGTACTCTTCACCCTTAAAGGGAATATCCATTTATCTTATAGAAACATTAATATGTTCGATTCTTAAGTACTTTTGGGGGCCTTACAGGGAATGGTATACAAAGTGATGCAAATGTGTTGACTCAGTTTTCTCAAACACAAGAATTCCTAAAACCTAAAACACATTGCTTAAATGCCTTGAGATGTATAAATAAATGCTGAACCTTGGCAATTACAATTAAACTTAAGTTATATCATAAACCGACCATGTGTTTTGTACGAGCAACTAAAATCTCAAGTTAAATTGTGCAAAACAAAATTTTTGTGAATTCTTAGGTTTGATACTTTTACATTTAAAATATATGTGGTATTTATGTTTGTATAATATATGCACTTACTCTACTAAAATTATCCCAACATCTCAGATGCAGCCAGGCTAGGCTGAGAAAAAGAAAGCACAGAGGTAGTCAGAGCAGGAAGAGTGAAGGGTAAAATTCATTTGCTCCTGAAGGTATATCTTAATAATACAAATAACACTTTCATTACAGGAATGTGTGACCATAGCACTTAGTTTTAGATAGTAAAATATTTGTGATTTTAACAAGTTACTTAAAATGATCTGCTAATTGTCTGAGTCAATCATTCATGTAAACGTGACCTCTAGCTCATCTTGCTGTTGAATGATAGAGACAAGGCGGATGCATTCTAACCAACTCACACATATACACAAAATCAACACGGACATGGAGGAGAGAATTAGTGTTGGTACCAGTGTATTACTCACTAATAAAATTCAACGAGTGTATATGGCTGTGTCATTAGTCTGATGGGAGATGGGAGAAATCCACTCAGGGAGGAATATATTTTCTCAAAAATGGCATCTTACATTTATAAACTGTAATAGTTTTCTGAAAATGTTTCTTTGATTTACATATGTAAATTAGAGAGCTAATACATGAGATGACCAAGACTTTAATTATAATTAAAATAAGAAAATTGACTGCTATGGAATTTATACTTGCATTATTTTCCTGGAAAAATCAGATACTACTTTTTATATGTACATGAGTTTTATGCAATTAGCATTGTATTCTTGGTGAAACAAAATGATTTCCTAAAACAATAATGTTAGATATGAAAGATTAGAATCTACCATAGTTGCAATGCATTTTTATTTAATTTACTTCTTTATTCTTTTCAAAATCCTTTTCTATTTTCATTCTACATAGCATTAGAATTATTCTCACTAGCAATTACTCCATCATTTGTATGCCATTAATGAACTTCTACCATCATATAACATGTTTCACAGCCCCAGGAGGAGGGAGGGCCAACAGTGGCACAAGAGTTGCTTCATACAGTCTGTCACACATCCTGCTGAATTTAAGCTCTCCATGAATAAAAATCCTTTCCATAGCCAGAGTTCAGCTTTAAGAAAAAGGCTAACTACTGAACTTGGAGAAAAGACAAATCTGCATTTGATAACTGATTTAAGAAATATAATGTGTGTGTAGAGGATACAAAATTACAATTCCACTAATGGGACAGTTAATATTCGTGTTACTTTCTTCACCCTTGTGTAAAGTCTACTAGTTGAAGTTAAACCATTCCTTTTTCACACAAGACACAAGCTAACCTTATTGTGTCCAGAAATAGTGGGTTCTTGGTCTCACTGACTTCAAGAATGAAGCCGCAGACCCTCGCGGTGAGTGTTACGGCTCTTAAGGTGGCGCATCTGGAGTTTACTCCTTCTGATGTTCAGATGTGTTCGGAGTTTCTTCCTTCTGGTGGGTTCGTGGTCTCGCTGGCTCAGGAGTGGTGAGTGTTACAGTTCTTAACGTGGTGCGTCTGGAGTTGTTCTTTCCTCCCGGTGGGCTCGTGGTCTGGCTGCCTTCAGGAGTGAAGCCGCAGACCTTTGCGGTGAGTGTTACAGCTCATAAAAGCAGCGTGGACCCAAAGAGTGAGCAGTAGCAAGATTTATTGCAATGAGCGAAAGAACAAAGCTTCCACAGTGTGGAAGGGGACCCGAGCAGGTTGCCACTGCTGGCTCCTGCAGCCTGCTTTTTTTCTCTTATCTGGCCCCACCCACGTCCTGCTGATTGGTAGAGCCGAGTGGTCTGTTTTGACAGGGCACTGATTGGTGCCTTTACAATCCCTGAGTTAGACATAAAGTTTCTCCATGTCTCCATCAGATCAGTTAGATACAGAGTATGGACATGAAGGTTCTCCAAGGCCCCAGCAGAACAGCCAGATACAGGGTGTCAATTGGTGCATTCACAGACCCTGAGCTAGACACAGGGTGCTGATTGGTGTATTTACAATCCTTGAGCTAGACATAAAGGTTCTCCAAGGCCCCACCAGAGCAGCTAGATACAGAGTGTCAATTGGTGCATTCATAAACCTCGAGCTAGACACAGGGTGCTGATTGGTGCGTTTACAAACCCTGAGCTAGATACAGTGTCGATTGGTGTATTTACAATCCTTGAGCTAGACATAAAGGTTCTCCGCATCTCCACCAGACCCAGGAGCACAGCTGGCTTCACCCAGTGGGTCCAGCACTGGGGCTGGAGATGGAGCTGCCTGCCAGTCCCACGCCATGCGCTGGCACTCCTCAGCCCTTGGGTGGTTGGTCGATGGGACCGGGCGCCGAAGAGCAGGGGGCGGTGCTCGTCGGGGAGGCTCCGGCCACACAGGAGCCCACAGAGGCAGGGGAAGGCTCAGGCATGGCGGGTTGCAGGTCCCGAGCCCTGCTCCTCCGGAAGGCAGCTAAGGCCTGGTGAGAAATCAAGCACAGCTCCGGTGGGCTGGCACTGCTGGGGGACACAGTACACCCTCCGCAGTCACTGGCCCAGGTGCTAAGCCCCTCGTTGCCCCGGGCTGGCAGGGCCAGCCGGCTGCTCCGAGTTCGGGCCCGCCAAACCTACACCCACCCAGAACTCCAGCTGGCTCAAAAGCGCTGCACGCAGCCCTGGTTCCCGCTCGCGTCTCTCCCTCCACACCTCCCTGCAAGCTGAGGGAGCCAGCTCTGGCCTTGGCCAGCCCAGAAAGGGGCTCCCACAGTGCAGCAGTGGGCTGAAAGGCTCCTCAAGTGCTGCCAAAGTGGGAGCCCAGGCAGAAGGCGCCGAAAGTGAGCGAGGGCTGTGAGGACTGCCAGCACGCTGTCGCCTCTCATTATCACTCTGAGAGGAAATACTAAGAAGGATTGTATTTTGTCAGAGGGTAAATCAAGACATCTTTATTAGGCCATGTGTTTACTTAGTGTCTCCTCTATTACTGAACATTGTTTAGTGATTTACTTTCAAGGATTTTTGTGTTTGTTTCAAAAAAGTCCTTGCTGCAATGATCAAACTTGATAAAGCAAATTGTGGCCTCTTGTGGATGTTCACATTCTGTGCAGTTGGTATCTATCTGATTCTATGGAAGCTAACCAAAGTTTGGACTGAATGTGGATGAGACCCGCCACTGGGGAGTGATGGAGGTGTCAAAGGACATGCTGGGTTAGGGGAGGTGGCTGTCACATAGGGAGTGGAGTTTTGAAAACTTACATCAAAATATTTCTCTTCCTGGCACCACCCAATATTGCCATCAGGAAACATTTGATAAAAAAATACAATAGAAAATGGTAGGAGAACAAAGCAGGTGGTGAGTGTGGCAACAGGAGCAGTCAGAAGCAGCTGTAGAGCCACCCTGGACAGAAGAACGATAGATGATGCTCCACAGTTTGAAGGAAGGGTGGTTCCCAGTGGTACAGATGTTTCTCCATACAGTCTGTCATATATCCAGCTAGATGCAAGCTAAGAATGGAAAGCTTTTCCATAGACAGAGTTCAGTTTATAGAAAAGAGCTAACTACAGAACTTGAAGAATAGATGAATGTGCATTTAATAAGTTATGTAACAATTACAGTGTGCTGAGTAGGGGATACAAAATTACAATTCTATTCCAATTACATAAATATTTTTGTTAACTTTCATCCTTGGGGAAAGTTTCCTAGTTGAAGATAAAACATTTCTACTGTTTCTTATCTTAGAACAAAACTATTTAGGTTTCTGTACAAACCTAAGTTTTCACTTTTATATTAAGACACTACCATGTAACTTTTATTGCAATAAGCATGTCATGCCAAGTAGTAAATTGATAAGTAGAAAAATGCCCCAGTGTGGTACCCAGCGAAAGGTGGTGTCTGGACAGTCATTGCTTTCTAGAACTCTGGACCGACAACTAAGAAGTGTTGAAGTGACTGAAAAGTTGAAGGTCACAAGTACAGCATGGGCAAAATGGGGATTGGCAGTAACTATGTCCACGCCACAGGAAATATCCTAGGAAATTTCGGCTATAACAAGAGAACGAAACTCCATATGCACATTTCTTCTGGATCACTTTTGGAGCACTAAAGCAGATAACAAACTTAGTGCTAATGTACATGTGCTAAGGGGAGCCTGATTTTAAAACTAACTTCATTCTTTCCTCATGTTAAAGAGCCTTCAAGGGACATTGCCTACCAGATCCAAGCTTTGCCAGCTTATTTTTCCTCATGATCAGCTCCTAGCTATCAGCTGATATTTCTACCCATGTGTGCCAATGCTCTTCTTTACAGCTTCACACCTGTAACACTGTTCTCTGCAGCCAGCATAGGAGGTCTCACTTAATGCTCCACTTTCCTTCCAGCTCCTTCAAACAATTGGCCACACATGAAATTTGGCACTTAACTTTACTAATATACACCCAGGACGTGCATTACTGGTTCCTACCTCACCTTCATTAGCCTGGAGGAAAGGTTATTTTTAGAATGCCACTGTCATGCAGCTGGGCCATGTCTTCCTGTTCTCACTCACCCTGATGCTCTTGGTTGGATTTCATCATAATCTTCAGGATTATATGCTTATTGAGGACAGGAACAACCAAATTAAAAAATACGTGCTTGCTGAAATTACTCCAAGATTTCTAGATGAGTCTTACCTTTTTCTGCACCCATATCTCTGGGATTTAGTTTCTTTTAATATGAGTACTACCTTACATGTTAAGACATCACATTAATTTGGACACTACCGATAGGGGAAATAGAACAAAAACAGCTGTGGTTGGCAGCACTTTAAAAATGAATATTAAACTACCACAATCTTGAACAAATATCTTTATTGTAAAAATCAAATAAGTGGGGTAAAATTGATGGTAGCTATTTCACACAAGGACACAAGACAATAGCTTAGAATTACTTGCTTAAAGTTAATTCAGAACGGAACAAAATTGTTCCAGTGCTTAACATTAGAACAGGTTGTATAACCTGATTTTCAATGTATATTACCTATTTTACAGTAAGATCTTACTATAGGAACAAAGAGATGATTCCCAGCCTCCTGTGGTGTATCATCTCAGCCTCCCAAAATGCTGAGATTAGAGGCATGAGCCACCATGCCCAGGGCAATTCCAAACTTTTTATGAAAGTTCTGTGACTTCCTCCACCTTGCCTTCACCCACAAAATAAGCATTACTAAGAATTCCAATATATAATACAAATAAAGCAACTGCCATGACCAAAGTACTACATTGATATATGTGTGTTTTTCCATGGTCTGTTCAATTTTTGTATTGCTTTAACAGAGACCTTTGACATGTCTAAAAGGATGAGTACAAAGCTTAATGTAATCATGGCTTTTCTTTGACAAGTCTCCTAAAAACTGCCTTACAACTTTTTGCAAGTATAAGTAGCAATGGTTTACTCTCTGAGGGAAAGGAAATAATCAGCAGGACCACTATTCCTAGCCACTGGCAGAAGCATGTATGCAACTCTTAGCACAACACACGTTTCCTTGGCTTCTTGAGTACTCCTGTGTACACTGCCTATACATTTTTATAACATCTCTAAGTGTATAAGTGAATTAATGTGAATGTATGTGCTATCACATTTCATTCCTAACTCTAGAATATGTTAGTTTTAAATCTATCTACCATATCTTGACTCTGACATTTATTTTTGGATTGTTACATTAAAATCAACTACCTGGGACAGTCGCTGTGGCTCATGCCTGTAATCTGAGGGCTTTGGAATGCAGAGGCAGGTAAATCGCCTGAGGTCAGGAGTTTGAGACCAGTCTGGCTAACATGGTGAAACCCATCTCTACTAAAAATACAAAAACACATCACACATGATGCTTGGGCCTGTAGTCCCAGATACTCCAGGGACTGAGGCAGGAGAGTCACTTGAACCCTGGAGGAAAATGTTGCAGTGAGACAGGATCATGTCATTGCACTCCAGTCTGGACAACACAGTGAGACTTATAACAACAACAATAAAATCACAAATAAAAAACCAAACCAAATAAACAAGTGACAACATTCTTCTTGAATGACTATTTCATCACAGAAAACTTAATTCCTGCCTGGTCATGATCTCTATTAGTAGTACAGCAACTTATTTGAAAGTAGATGGAAACATTTCAGATTACGTTTTTATTTACTTTTCTCTTATATAGGCTGCTTCCTTACATGGTGAGAAAAGGCGGTCTGAAAGGTAAGATGTGCAGCCTAAGGGAGTTACTTCAAAAGGCCAGTTTCCTGACAAAGATCGAATCTTTTTTTCTATCATCAGATTTTTAAAATTATAGAACATGCCTTACTTTTATATGTAAAACATAAACGTCAATAAAGAAGTGATTTATTCCATCTTCTTGCCTTATGCCATGAAGCATAATGTCTCATACGTGACATAATTAAGGTAATGCTTTCCTTAGAAATAAAAAAAAAAGTAACCAGTTCATTGATACGATATACCTCAAATTAGTCAGAGGCCATGTATTTGTGATGGAAGATTTGAATACGTAAACTGGGTTTCAAATTAGCTTACTTTTACTAGAAAGAGAACATAAGCATTCCAAGTGAAAAAATAACTACAAAATAAAGTAGCATCACTTTTGGTATTATTCAGATAAACTTTTTGGTCGAGGTGAGACTTAGTTGTAAAATTAGCTGTTCAGGCTGGACACGGTGGCTCACGCCTGTAATCCCAGCACTTTGGGAGGTCGAGGCGGGCGGATCACGAGGTCAGGAGATCGAGACCATCCTGGCTAACACGGTGAAACCCCGTCTCTACTAAAAATACAAAAAATTAGCCGGGCGAGGTGGTGAGCACCTGTAGTCCCAGCTACACGGGAGGTTGAGGCAGGAGAATGGTGTGAACCCTGGGGGGCAGAGCCTGCAGTGAGCCGAGATCATGCCACTGTGCTCCAGCCTCGGTGAAAGAGTGAGACTCCGTCTCAAAAAAAAAAAAAAAAAAATTATATTAGCTATTCAACAAAATATTTTCTCCCCTATCAAAACAAAAGTAGTCCCATGAATGGAAACTTTTACATTCATTACATTCATACAAATTGTGAAGTTTACAGACTCAGAGCCTGGCATCTCTATTCCATCATCTTCTAGTTTGTGAACCTGAACTTTAGTTAATTAACTTTATTAAAAATATAAAGTTATGTCCTGCAGTAATGAATGCTGACACAAACCACTTGCCAGAGTTGCCCCCACTTTTCAAGAATATGTTGTTCAAAAGCTACATGTTCTCATCTATGAGGTCGAGAGCAGCATGAGCTATGAACTGGTGTAGATGACGATAGTCATAAACGACTGTGTGAGCAACAACAGATTAAATTACCCACATGGAATGAAGAATGCAAACATTTAATTCTGTAAATTCTACGGACGATTTCTTGTGCAGAAAAAGAAAGCTCTGACTTTGCTTTGTTTGTTACTTTCAAGAGACATACAAGAGATCTGTTTTCTCATGATATGTAATTCTTTCTTTCAAAATATAGTTTTAAAATGACACCTCAGTTACAGGCTGAAGTGTATTCTCTCCAAAATTCCTTTGTTGATGTCCCAAGTGAACAGTACCACAGAATGTGTCTTCATTTCTGAAGGAGAGGTTACATGTAGACATGGTTATTTCAGATGATGTCATTTTACAGTAGGGTGGGCCCCTAATAAAACCACTCGTGTATTTAGAAAAAAGGATCTTTTGGAGATACACACAGGGAGAAAAATGACACAGGAATACTGGAGTTACACTGCTGCAAGCCAGGGAACTTCCAGAAGCTGGGAGATTAACCAAAAAGATTCTTACCTTAAGACTTGCATAGGAAGCATGGCACCACTGACACCTTGATTGTAGACAGTGGCTCCCAGAAATGAGGCAACACATTTCTGCTATCCAAAGCCACTAAATTTTTGATATTTTGTTACAACAGTCACAGGAAACAGAGACAACCTCCTTGTTGAGGAAGCTGTTCCCAATCCTGGGCTGGAGGAGGGTGGCCCATTGTCCCAAAATGTCTCTGACATCTAAAGCATTCTTTACCTCACTCATATTGTCATGACAAACCTAAGTGAATCTTTAGATAAATAGATGCTTTTGTGTCTCAATCAAGCAATAGTTTCTTTTACAGTGATGATCAATGCTGAAAGATTAGGAACAAATTGTGAAAGTGCCTTAACAAAGTGAATGGTAGCAAGAGAAAGAATTAAAATCTATGTATGCAACAAGTTATTTTTATGTGTACTCCTTTGTCAACCACAGGTCCAGTGGAGTGCACGGAAACTATACACAAGTAGCTGCATCTCAGAAAGCAATACTGATACAAGTACTCAAAACAATTTTTAATGAGTATTATTCTCGTAGTATGAGAAAATAATGTCACAACAACACCTGTCACATAATCCCATATATCATATTTTGGCGACAAGTCCTGAATAGTTGAAAAGTACCACACACTTAAACATTATACATTACAAGCAACTTACAATATGCCTTCCTCAAAAGTCATTAAAGCTGACTTGGATGCTTGAGAGAAACAGTGCAAATGTGCCAGGAATGCATTAGAAACATAAACTGGAAAGGACTGGGTTCTTCTCATGACAAAAATCTATGGGCCTGTTTGCTCTGAATGACATGTTCTCGAGCCAAGCCTGGTTTCTGGAAACATTCTTGACAAGAAAGTCAGTGTCATCATCTCTGGTGTTGCTTTCGATCTTCCTGTGCGTGGCCAAGGTGGTCACCGGGGAGGAAAGCATGCATGCATGTCCCAGCCAGGAAGTGCCAGTAGGGGTCACTGAGGGTCTTTTTGAACCCCGTATGTCCTCACCAAAAACACGATTCATGGAAACTGTCTGAATTTTAATGGATGAAACTCAGTAGGTCCTGATGAAAAATGTGATTCATGAAAACTGGCTGAACACTCATGGATGACGTTTCAAGGCTGCAACTTGCTACAGGTGAACCAGGCTTTTAAGTGCTCAAGAAGCAGCAATTCACAGTGGATGACATAGAGAACTGAATATCATAGGAAAGTCAGAAGTCAGGCTAGTCTGTCCTGAATTAAAGTATATATAAACAAGTCCCAGGATATTCCTTGGCTGGCTTCTATCAGTCTCTGGGGCTCCAGAGGAAGCCTCATTTAGTTGAGTTGGATTTCATTTACCTCCTCTGTCCTGATCTTCCAGTTCTAAAACCACATTACACTATATTATTACAATATAATAAAAATTCTTATGAAATGTACGCTTCTACATGCACTCTGGATTTTGCCTTCCCAGCTGGCAAAACCTCCATTTCCAAAAATGGGTTATGATGGTGGCCAACCATTACAAAGTAGAGGCTCCTAGACATGGTCTTACATGTGTGCCTCCTGACGAAGTAAAAAATAGTGCATATTTTTAGCAGTCAATATTGATATTCAAAGATGACTAATGGGAAGTGTAAAATTATTCTTTTGTTTTGCTTTCTAACTTAAACTTGGAAGATGTCACTAAGCTTGTCACCATTTCCCGTGTACTAGTGAAGATGAATGACTTCTGGAATAAACAAATGATAAAACTGTGATATTTCTTGTGGAGTCCTATGTATTTCTATAAGAAAACTAGAAGACCTCTAACATAAAATCACAGACAACATTCTCATGATCTGAAAGTATGGCACATTCAGCTCAAGGACCGTGCATATACGGTGGAGTAAGCTAGGCTTCACTTGGCCTGGAGCAGTTAGCACCAGCACTGTCACTTACAAGATTTAACAGACGTAGACAGTAAGTTAAGGACCACAGAGAGTGGTGAGAAGACCAAGGAATTAATTAGCTTGACTTAGAAAGGTCCGTAAGGGATCCACTGGGGGAAGCTAAAACCCAGTCTCCTTCAGGTCACTTAGAAAAGACAAGCAATGTAGCACTTTGTGCTCTATTTTTCTTCTTTCTACCTGAACTGTGTGTGCTATAAATATACATCCTTGCAAATAAAAGAGACCATGATATGCCTCTTGACACACCAATTGATAAGAAAGGAAGTTTTGTATGCTATAAGAGATGAAAGAAATATTCCATAAAGGAAGACATTTTGAGGTACTGAGAGATCTTACATGGAAGTTTCACAGATTGGGGCAGGTGTAATGGCTCATGCCTGTAATGCCAGCACTTTGGAGGGCTGAGGCAGGAAGCCTGCTTCAGCCAGGGAATTTGAGACCAGCCAAGGCAACAGCATGGAAGAAGAAATACTTCTCTATGAAAAATACATCTCTACAGAAATACTAAAACTTTCTGGGCATGGTGGTGTGTGCCTGTAGTCCCAGCTATTTTGGAGGCTGACAGGAGAGAATTACCTGACATGGCAGTAAGCTGAAATATCCTGACTCAAAAACAAAACAAAACAGAACAAAAGAACAAAAAACAAACAAAAAACTTCAACAGATTGGCAAAAGAAATGAACCTATGAGAAGCTGGGGAAAAAACATAAGCGATTCTATGACTTCTAGCGCAGATAATTAAAATACAGATGAATGACTGATGGGTGGGGACATGGATGGATATACGCAATGGTAACCCCACTGTGTGTGTTTTTAACACAAGGGATTTGAATTCAAACGAAGCTAGGTTCTATCTAGCTCTGCTACTTGCTTGCAATGTGACCAGAGGGAGACTTTAATCTACTGTTGGTCTTCTCCTTTATGTGGTAATTTTGTATCACTTCATGGTAAAGTACCCAGCACAACGTCTGACTCACAGGATGTGCTCGATTAATATTGTCTAGAATAACATGGAAAGGCCAAATGCACACTGAGATGTGGGGGACTATAGCCTTGCCCACTTTCTCACTACCATCTAAGCTGCTCTCACCCTTCAATGGCAGAGTTAAGTATCTGCAACCAGGGTGTCCCACAGAGCCAACAATATTCGCTATCTGGTCTTCCAAAGAAAACCTCTGCTCCTGCTTTAGAAAAGAGCTGAAAAACAGATGAGATAGAAAAATCAGGTAACAAAGACAAGCAGGAATGATACAAAAGCCATGAAAAACTACAGGAACTGGCAATAATTCTCCAGAGAATGTGTTGGAAGAAAGGATGAGCAGTAGAAAACTGAATAAAGTAAACAATGATACCATAAATTATTGCTGGGCTAAATTTTAGAGCCAAAAGAAGTGGTTGTTACTTTCTTTAGTACAAACATTGAAGCAGCAGCAGCACCAAACAAAGGGGTGGGGAGGCAAATGTGTGTGTGTGATTGGGTGTGTGTGGTTTGCATGTGGGTGTGTCAATGTGTGTGTAAGGGAGATAACATGCATCCCCACACTCATCCTTATATGAAAAGCCACAGATGTCTGCGCAGCATGGTGCTAACTCAGCAGGAGGACAGACAGAAGGGAACTCAAGGAAAAATTGCATGAGGGTGCTGTTACCGACTACACAGAAGGGCAGAAGATAAGACAGAGCTTACTTTATATACATTCCGTGCTTATTGTGAGTCACTAATTTTGTTTTCCTTTTGTAAACAGCTGAAGAAGCAAGAAGTCTGTAATTTTTCAGTCTATTTTGACAAAGGAAAACTGACAGGTGAAGTGGAAGAACTGGAAACCCTGGGAGAATATGACCCCGTTGCCAGGAAGGGAAGGGAATAGCTGCAATCACTTAGCAAACACTTGAAGGTGTTGGGCAAAGGTGAGACACATATTACTATTCTGCACTGTCCAATCTGTGGAACTTTCTCCAAGGATGCAAATGTTGTACCTCTGTGCTGTCCAATATGAAAGCCAGTGAGTACTAGAAATGTGGCTACTGTAATTGTAGAATGATTTTTAATTAAACAAGAATAGCCTCATATGGATGCTGGCTATGCAATAGACAGCACAGGTCTAGATCAAAGATTCCAAGCCAGTGGCATGATCTTGGCTCACTGCAAACTCCACCTCCCAGGTTCAGGAGATTCTCCTGCCTCAGCCTCCTGAGTAGCTGGGATTAAGGGCATGCACCATTATGCCAGGGGAAATTTTGTAATTTTGGTAAAGACAGGATTTTGTCATATTGCCCAAGCTGGTCTTGAAATCCTGGCCTCGGCCAGGCACAGTGGCTCACGCTTGTAATCCCAGCACTTTGGGAGGCCGAGGCGGGCAGATCACGAGGTCAGGAGATCGAGACCATGGTGAAACCCCATCTCTACTAAAAAAAAAATACAAACAATTAGCCGGGCGTGGTGGCGGGCGCCTGTAGTCCCAGCTACTCGGAGAGGCTGAGGCAGGAGAATGGCGTGAACCTGGGAGGCAGAACTTGCAGTGAGCCGAGATCGCGGCACTGCATTTCAGCCTGGGTGACAGAGCGAGACTTCATCTCCACAAAAAAAAAAAAAAAAAAAAAAAGAAATCCTGGCCTCAAGTGATTGGCAGACCCCAGCAGTGCTGAGATTAGAGTCATGAGATTGTGAAGTGCTGAGATTAGAGTCCCAAAGGTGCTGAGATTAGAGTCATGAGCCACCATGCCCAGCCTAATTTCAACTTTTTATATAAAATTTTGTGACATCCTCCACCTTCCCTTCCCCAGCAAAACAAGTATTACTTAGTATTCCAATATATAATGCAAATAAATCAACTGCCATGACTGACATACCTGCATTGGCATGAATGTGTATTCATGGTCTGCTCAATTGTTCCATTGCTTTAAATAGGGGCCTTTAAAGAATCTCCAAGGAACACTTGTCCCAGAGGCCCCAAGGAGGTAGCTACACAGAATTAGATAATAGATTAAATTGGGAAAGTGAGGACAAGAGGAGAATCTAGGATAGTTTCCAAATGTCTAGCTGAGGGGACAAAACAGAATATGACCTCTTCTAAGATGCCCTCATCCCAAATCTCTAAACTTGTGAGTATGTGAGGGCTCATGGCAAAGAGAAATTAAGGTTGTTCCGCAGCTGACCTTAAGATAGGAAGATTGCCCAGGATCATCCACCTTGATCAATGCCGTTACAACAGCCTTAAATGTAGAAGATGGAAGCAAAAGAGGAAAGTCAGGGGTAAGTGGCAGAAGAACGGTAAAAGCAATGTGATGTTGATGGCTTAGAAAATGGAGGAAGGGGCTGTAGCTAAGGAATGCAGGAGGCCCCTAGAATCTAGAAAGTACAAGGAAACAAATTGTCCTCCAGAGCCTCCAAGAGGAACCCAGTTCGGCACACACTTTGATCTTAGACAAAGAAGACTAGTATTGGACTCCTATCCTACAGAAGTGTAAGACTATACACTTGTATTAAGCCACTAAATTTGTAATAATTTGTTACAGTGCCTATTGCTCCACCTCTGCTAGAGTCTTTTTTTTTTTT
>NW_026652300.1:4137235-4137570 GCF_009828535.3 Hylobates moloch | reverse complement strand
GGTGTGTGATGTTCCCCTTCCTGTGTCCATGTGTTCTCATTGTTCAATTCCCACCTATGAGTGAGAACATGCGGTGTTTGGTTTTTTGTCCTTGCGATAGTTTACTGAGAATGATGTTTTCCAGTTTCATCCATGTCCCTACAAAGGACACGAACTCATCATTTTTTATGGCTGCATAGTATTCCATGGTGTATATGTGCCACATTTTCTTAATCCAGTCTATTGTTGTTGGACATTTGGGTTGGTTCCAAGTCTTTGCTATTGTGAATAGTGCCGCAATAAACATACGTGTGCATGTGTCTTTATAGCAGCATGATTTATAGTCCTTTGGGTAT
>NW_026652300.1:4122413-4137135 GCF_009828535.3 Hylobates moloch | reverse complement strand
GCAAATCTGTAAGTTTCATGCTAAGAATTAGTTGATGTGTGCCCTTATTTGGGACGTTTCCTGAAGTGGTTTTCTGGAACACAGCTTCTGTGTAATCACAGCGGGTAACTAATCTGAAGGACTGGGACAACGGGCTGCTATTGCTTGTTAACCTCCTCCCTAACTGGGAGCCACTCTCCTCATCTGCTCAGTGTGGGCGACAGCAGCAGAGCTTCTTTCCTCCTGGGCTCTGCTGTGGTGAGGAGTTGGGTTTTGATCATTGTAAGTGAAGACAGCTGTCCTTGTTCCTATTTGAGCAGATTTTGTTTTCCTCTCATTTTCTAAAACATTCCCAGACTAGATATTTCAATAAGAGCATAATTTATTTAATATCTCTCAAAATCCAGTAAAAATTAACAATTTTATGGG
This sequence comes from Hylobates moloch, assembly GCF_009828535.3. Taxonomy (NCBI): domain Eukaryota; kingdom Metazoa; phylum Chordata; class Mammalia; order Primates; family Hylobatidae; genus Hylobates; species Hylobates moloch. The sequence continues at coordinate 4,136,727 of NW_026652300.1, read as the reverse complement.
CTTTCATACAAAATTTACTAAAAAACAAATACCAAAACTATAAATAAAAACCATTTCTGTGCACTTCTAAATTAAAACAAATTTTTTTAAAAAATATTCTAGAAAGATTAGCCACAACGTGAGTAATGCACTTTTCTTTTTCCTTATAAATTCTGGTTATTAATCTTTTGTCAGATGGGCAGTTTGCAATTTTCTTCCAATCTGTGGGTTGTCTCCTTGAACTGTTTATTGTAAATGTAATAAGAAGCACCCAAAATTATGTAATAAGTAGTAGGATTTTCAAACTATTCCAAATAAATGACTAAAATTAAATTAAGAGGATCTATAGAACTCCCAACCTACACTATTACCTTCCAATGCAATTAGAGATAAGTTCTTTCCATGACATTTAGTAAGTAAGAATACTGAGTCATTTCACCTCTGAGATTAAATTTCAACATTTGGAACAGAATAGAGAACTCAGAAATAAATTCACACACCTAGAGTGAACATATTTTCGACAAAGGTGTCAAGAACTGCACTAGGGAAAGACAGTCTCTTCAATAAATGGTGCTGGGAAAACTGGATACCCATATGCAGAATAATGAAACTAGATCACCATCTCTTGTCTTATACAAAAATCAAATGAGTATGGATTACAGGCTTAAATCTAAGACCTCAAACTATGAAACTACTATAATAAAACATTGGGGAAAACTCTCCAGGACATTGGTCTTGGAAAAAAATTATTCAGTAATACCCTAAGAGCATAGGAAATTAAAGCAAAAATTTACAAATGGGATCACATCGAGTTAAAAAGCTTCTGCACAGCAAAGGAAACTACTTACTTACTTGGCAACTCTGAATTGCAATTACAAAAATGTCTTAAAGTGCAGCACACATTTCAGAGTTACTATAACCTCACCTCTGCAAAAAGAAAGCTTTTTATTTTTAAATGCTGTTCCTCTTCCTGTGTCTATGTGTCTTTAATGTTCGGTGTGAACATTATTGATTTTGAACATGTAGTGCTTGTTTTTTTTTTAATTTCTGTATTAATTTGCTGAGGATGATGGCTTCCAGCTTCATCCATCTCCCTTCAGAGAACATGATCTCCTTCCTTTATTGGCTGCATATTATTTCATGATGTATATGTACCATGCTTTCTTTATCCAGTCTGTTACTGATGGGCATTTGAGTAATTCAATGCCTTTGCTACTGTAATTAGTGCTGTAATAAACAGACACATGCATGTATTATTAAAATAGAATGACTTTTTTTGAAGGGGGCTATATACCCAGTAATGCAATAGCTGAGTCATTTGGGTTTAAGCAATTGTCCTGCCTCAGCCTCCCAAGGAGCTGAGATTACAAGTGCCTGCCACCATGCCCAGCTACTTTTTTTTTTATTATTGTCACATCAAATCTAGAACTAAGCATGTGAAAAGATAACTAGACATCAGAAAAATGAAAATCAAACCACAATGAGAGATACAAATTTATATTGAATAGAATGGCCTGTAATCAGAAAGAAATGACAGATGTTTGTGAATATACAGAAAAATTGAGAAGCACATCTGAATTGCTAGTGGGAATATAAGGTAAGGTTGCTTCTTTAGAAAACAGTCTATTTCTTAAATAATTTGAGTACATTTGCATATTTTCCAAAAATTAAGGTATATTTATGCCAATTTGTATAGGAATGTTTGCAGTAGCATTATTCATGGTATAAATGTTTCCATCAACTCCTAATGTGGAGGTGGACCTAGGCCGATGCTACCGTTGCAGTGCATTGGCATCATACATTCACTTACCATATATCTGATATAATTGATGCAAATCCATATATTCTATAATGGAACCACCAAGATGAAAAATTTGGACAAAATACTGAAACGTTTTTGCCTCACTATGCTTGGCTTAATAACAGGAAAGAATAGCAAGCCTGTTGCAGAAATCTCAAGCTCAGGAAACCCCAGCATTTTAAAGAAAGGAAACTCTGCCTTAGAAGGAGGCATTAACTTTATCTTTCATGGGTGTTTGTTATACATAGCCCCTTGAAGATAATCTACACCATAAGGCTGTAAGTCACAAAGAGCCTCATATTGTACGAATCCATTTATAGGAAGTGTCTGTAATAGGCAAATCCATAGTGACAGAAAATGGCTTATTGGATACCAAGGGCTCTAGGAAATGAGGAAGCTGGGATTGAATAGTAATGGGTGCAGAGGTGTTTTTGTTTTTTTGGTGATGGATATCTTCTGTATTTAAAAAATGGTGATGTTTGCACACCTTTGTGCATACCCTGAAAATCACGGAACGGCTAATGTGATAGTTTGTGAGTTATCTCTCAATTAAAAAACTGTTGAAAGCTTGGTCAAAGTTTTGAGCACTACAAGCCTTAGCAGGAATGTAGATGCAAGTTAAACACACAGACAAAAGTACTAAATGGGCCCCAGTCACATAAAGTGGCAGAGAAGATAACAACTGAAAAAACAATGTGAGCTAAACTCAAAATTGGAATTGAATATGAAAGAATGCTTTCTCCAGTCTACACAGCAAAACTGGAAGAAAAGGCCATGTAGTTGGATGATGGTTTCCTTATAAATAATGCCTCTAAATATGCCCCTAAATGTTAAATCATTTTATATAAGAAAGCAAAACTCATAATCTAGAAAGAAGTTGGCAATACCTACATTAAATTATGAGTTGTTGAGCATACATCTGAAGAATTTAATTTACCTTTTAATTCTTGTTATACATAAATAGAAGTAGACAGAATTACCTGGTTTCATAATAAAACCAGCAGGATAAATAATTTAGACATATTACTTAACTTTTGATTGCTTCAGTCTCCACAGTTTAATAAGAAGACCAAATAATACGTCTTGTTACAGATAATCATGTCTGTGAACCTTTTAGAATAAAGCTCATGCTAGGTATGATTACTCACAACTTCAGTCAAAATAATTTGATGTGGGGGGCCAAGACAAGTGGACGACCTGATGTCAGGAGTTTGAGACCAGCCTGGCCAACATGGAGAAACCCCGTCTGGTATTAAAAATGTTGAAAGATCAACAACAACAACAACAACAACAACAACAAAACTGCCAGTTGGGTTGGTCTGGCAGGCCCCTGTGTTCCCAGCAACTCAGGAGGCTTACACAGCAGAATTGCTTGAACCCAAGAGACAGAGGTTGCAGTGAACTGAGATCCTGTCACTCCAGCTCGAGCAACAGAGCAAGATTTAATCACACACCACCCCTGGGCAATAAATAAATAAATAAATAAATAAATAAATAAATAAATAAATAAATAAATAAATAAATAAATAAAATAAATGCATCAATAACTGCGAATATATCAAGTATTGTTTATGCCAGTTTACCTGACAAAAGAGAAAAATCCATGTTCTGATGAAATTTACGTTTTGGCTTTAGTGGAAAGTAGTGACAACAGCTAGTGATTTTAGTTTTAAGTAAGAAGGGTAAGGTTGGTGGGTTCATTTATAAGCAGGTAAATAGTGTAAGCTCAAAGGAGATCTGAGCAAACTTCTTGAAACAACCAGTGCAAAACCTCTGAAGTTGTAGCATATACTGAGGCTCAGAACAGGAAAGAGAAGGTAAAAGAAGATATGCAAAAGATAATAAGAAGAAAATAATATGCAGTTGTTTATTACATTATAAAGACCATGGTTTTATCTTAGAAAAAGGGAAGCTGGGATTGAATGCTAATAGGTAGTTACCTTTTAAGGTAAGGACAAATAGTGATGGTTGCATAACATTGGGAATATCTTGAAAATCACTGAATATGTACTTTACAATGGCCAATTTTATAGTATCTGAGCTATAATTCACATAGTTGTAACAGTGAAATAGTTATAATAGCGGAAGATAGGAGATCACTAAAGAGGCTGAGTTAATCAGGTGAGAAATGTGGATGGCCTGTATCTGGGTGACAGCAGGAGAAACAGAGAAAAGTGCTTAGATTCTGGACCTGTTTTAAAAGGAAAACATGCAGAATTCGGGGATTAACAGAAATGATGAGATGTAAAGAAAAGCATCACGGCTGAAAGAAAAGCATCACGGCTGACCTTCCAGTTTTAGGCCTTTGCAACAGGATGTAATTACTATCAAGTGAAATGGGAAACACCTGGGGCAAGTTTTTTGGCAGGAGCATCAGAATTCAGTGTGTAGCCTTGAGATCAAATTGCCTGTTAAACATGAGTATGTGCAATAGAGTTGTATATGATTTGGGCTTTAGTAAGAGACTGGCTGGAGATAACAATCTGGGACTCATAATACTACCATTCAGAAATCCATCGTTCAGAAGAGGTAACTGGGAGATTGAGAGTAAATTCATCAGGAATAGTTCAAAGAAGAGAGAAACTAAGAAATAATTGTTATATTTGGCCAGGCCTGGTGCCTTGCACCTCCAATGGCAGCACTTTGGGAGCCTGAGGCAGGCAGATGGCTTGATCCCAGGAAATCAAGACCAGCCTGGGATACAAGGAGAGGCCCTGTTTCTATCAAAATTAGCTAGTCTGGGTGGCCTGTAGTCACAGTCACCCTGGAGTCTGAGGTGGAAAGATTGCTTGAGCCCTGGAGGTTGAGGCTGCAGTGAGTTCTTGATAGAACCACTGCACTCCAGCCTGGAGAACAGAGGAAGACCATGTCTCAATAAACACACAAACAACAAAGACGAGAAATTTAAGAAAACAAGCTATCATATTTGGCAGAAAGGGAAGTTGATTATTTTAAATGTAGTAAATTTGGTAGACTGTTGGGGATGAAAGCCTGACTGGTAAAGGTAAGTAGAATTTCGAAATGAGAGCATAATATCAATGGTAAAAATGTTCACCTGAAATTCAAGGTGAAAATTTAAATTTAGCAATTAGGGTGTCACTGATGACCTTTGAGAAAGGACTGTGACTTCACTGTTGTGGGATAAAACTTGAGACAGAATAAGAACTGATGGAAAGGAAATAGCTAATAGAAATTCTCTGTGGAAATTAAAGCAGAGAAAAAGGTCAGTACCCAAAGAGACAGTTTTTGTTGTGGATCATAAAATATGGAATTTTTTTTTTTTTTTTTTTTTTTTTTTGAGACGGAGTCTGGCTCTTTCGCCCAGGCTGGAGTGCAGTGGCGCGATCTCGGCTCACTGCAAGCTCCGCCTCCCGGGTTCACGCCATTCTCCTGCCTCAGCCTCCCGAGTAGCTGGGACTACAGGCACCCGCCACCACGCCCGGCTAATTTTTTGTATTTTTAGTAGAGACGGGGTTTCACCGTGGTCTCGATCTCCTGACCTCGTGATCCGCCCGCCTCGGCCTCCCAAAGTGCTGGGATTACAAGCGTGAGCCACCGCGCCCGGCCAAAATATGGAATTTTATATACATGTGTGATAAGGAAATCAGGGCAGTGAAGAAGAGAATAAAATTAATTACACAAAAGAGGAAAGGATCAATCATATTGATGAGTTGGGTCCAGGAGGATGTATTTTAAAATGTGATAAATGATTTGTCTTTGAATAAATAAGTACATATTGATAAAACTGTGATTAGGACCAGAATAACGAACAGAAGTTGAGGAATTTAACACTCTGCAGCATAAAACTTAACAAATTGGAGGAAAGCATATTTGTGATAAGTTATGAGAATAAAAGCAATGCAAAGAAAGTTCAGGAAATAAACATCTTACCAAATAAAAATAAAATAAGTAACTTCTTGATTCTTCCCTTCCACTTTTTTAAACTACCACTTCTATTTTTCCCATTGTTATATTTTAACAAAAGACCAGCATCTTCTGGGAAAATATTATGTTTTCTCTCTGGTAATTTACATTAGCTTCTTACACATTTCATGCCTTTTTATTATGTTAACATCATTTTTAGTCAGAAAAAGTTTTCTGTTCCAATATTTACTTGATTTAAAAGACCTGTTGCCTTTTCTCTTCCTTCTTATGCATTTTTGTTTAATATTGCTTCCCACACATAATGACTAATTGACCTTCACAGTATATCAGTAATTTATCTGGCAGTTTGTCTGGAAAGAACCTAATATGAGCTATTCCACCCCATCCCCACCCCCCTAACAAAATAGAATTTAGATCTTCTATAACCATTCAAATCTGGATTTCATATCTATTTAAATTGAAACTTTGCTTAATAACATCATTGATAACTTGATTAATAACTTCATAACTTGACTTAATTAATAACTTCATAACTTCAGAATTAAATCAAGCCAAGAATCAGTATTTTAAATGAAAAATGGCCAGCAACTAACAATAAGTGGAACTTAAAGAGCTCACTATTTTCTATTCCTCTCTCAATCAGAAATACCTGTTAGATAGTTTCCTTAGTGTCATCATGGTTAGATTTGGCTTAGACATTGTGCCCTTTTGTTTTAGTTGATGTCAGCAGGAGATGTTGGCTGAAGGGCACAAAAAGAAAACTTATGAGAAATGTACACCTCTTTTCTTACTACTTGAAGACAGGACTATCATCTTGGTATTAAGAGGTAGTTAATGCCTCATAGAAGTTTTATTGTCTATTTCCTTTAAACAATATGTACTGAAGAAATAATATGTCAAGTTACTTGACATATTGACTGAATTATGTCAAATGCTTTAATTGACTAAATTATGTCAAGTCATGGTTTAATATTTCCTAAAAGAGACATAGATTTTTTTATTGTGATTAGTGATCCATATTTACTTTTTTATATTTTCCATGAATAGCGAATTATACAGAATCTTGTTTTCTTCTGTTTGGATTTGGTACTGAACTATACTAGATTCACCGACAAGAAGAGTTTGAATTAGCAGCATGCTGAGAATGGACACAGTGTTTGAAGAGACTGATTAAGAAAGTACAGGAGGAGTTTTATTTTTGGAAGAAGAAATGGTCCTTAGGCACAGACCCCACATGAGTTTTCCTTTCAGCATTCTCTGCTCAACTGTTGTCTGCTGTGGTGAGGCTCCTATGTATTGCATATGTCTGAAATTAATTGAAAGGCTAGTGACAGATTCTGATGTCATTTGCCATGAGCTTTATTATTGTGCAGGTAATTTTGGATCAAATCACCCTAATGTTTTTCAACAAAGACTTGAGGAGAAATAAAGCTGTGTTACTTTTTTTGGCACATTCTTCCTTTAGGACCTATAGTGAGGTAAGTGACACAAGTATCTCTCATTCTCTGTTTTCAAAAAGTAAATACAATATAAATGGTTCACTAACAAGATTAAGGAAGTGATAATCATCATTCCTCTAACTGAAATGCATCTCTGTTTAGATTTATTTATTTTCACAATTTTGAAAATTTTCCTATGCAATTTTTATCAGTCGTAATGACAGTTTTTAAACAATGCAAATGGGATTAAGTCAGTTGTTTTTTTTCTGTTCCTTTTAATATTATTCTAATTCAGCCTCATGGGCATTCCAAATAGTTATGAGGGATAGAAATATAACATTAAATTAAGGAATGAGAGTAGAGTGAGAAGAGAGTATGGCTCGAAATGAATCTCATAAATTTATTTGTCAATAGATGTGACTTAACATGTTAGTGGTAGATTTTCTAGGTATACTTAAATTTGTAGCTATGGCTTGGAATATCAAAACATAGCCAGGCAATTCATTTCCATATGACTTCTTTCTGTTACTATACTGATTTGCATGAGTACTATAAATTTTGTCAGAACTAATTTCATCCAGATCTGCATTTAGAGTTCCAAAATAGTAAAATGTATAACAATTATATACATTTTATATAATTAGGAGGCAATGGGGATAAGTGTTACCTTTCATTAAAAAGGTAAGTGCAGAAGTTTATAAACACATACAAAAACATGTAACCTCATGATTTAATCTTCTATGTAAATACAAATTACTAATAGCAGGAGCAATTAGTAACACTAGCACGGCAATAAACATTCTTGCAAAGCCAAAAAGTTAATCTGAGTGACAATGCATGTAGTGATTTTGGACCATACTCTGGAGCTAATTTAAGTTTAATTGACTGAATCTCCTGAAAGAAAAGGACTTAGGCAGAAATAACAAAAAATGAACAACACCATAGCCAGAAAACTCAACAAATAAATGAAACTCCTGACAATATCAGAACAAATAAATCTCCATATAGTAAAAACATACCTCATTTTGTTGCTATGGTTGTTGTTTGGAGACGGAGTCTCACTCTGTCACCCAGGCTGGAGTGCAGTGGTGTTATCTCACACCCCTACAGCTTCCAACTCCCAGGTTCAGCGGATTTTCCTGCCTCAGCCTCCCAAGTAGCTGGGACTACAGGCGCATACCACCACGCCTAGATAATTTTTCTGTTTTTAGTAGAGATGGGGTTTCACTATACTGGTCCAGCTGGTATCAAGCTCCTGACCTTGTGATCCACCCACCTTGGCCTCCAAAAGGGTTGGAATTACAGGTGTGTGCCATTGTGCCTGGCCAACTTTTTCTCTTTTACAAGGTCAATTTATGAAATTTTATAAATTTCTTAAATTTCTTGCAATAGACCGAGCATGGTGGCTCCCACCTCTAATCCCAGCAGCTTGAAAGGCTGAGTTGGGCAGATCACCTGAGGTTGGCAGTTCCAGGCCAGCTTAGCTAATATGGTGAAACCCTATCTCTACTAAAAATACAAAACTAGCTGGGCGAGTGGCATGTGCCTCTAATTCCAGCTACTTTAGAGGCTGAGGCAGTGGAATCGCTTGAATCTGGAAGGTAGAGTTTGCAATTCTGTGATCATGAGAAATGTTAAGATTACTATATGCATATATATATGTGTGTGTGTGTATATATATATATAGTAATCATATACATATATATACACACAGCCACAGACATGCGCGCGCGCGCACACACACACACACACACACACACACACACACCTGTTAGCTCTGTGTATATATTCTTTTGAAAACAGAAGATACTTATTTTTAATCGGGTTATTATTTTCCTGTTCTTTTGAATCCTTTTTAGCTCCTGGTATATTTTGATTAACTCCTTGTCTGATGTACAGTTTGCAAATATTTTCTCTCATTGTATCACTCTGGTGATTTATTTTATTTTATTTTCACTTTTGCTGTATGGAAGTTTTCTAGTATAATGTAACCTCATTTTTCTGTTTGTATGCATTTTGCTTGTGTTTTTGAAGTCTTATCCAAAAAATATTCTTGCCCAGACTGTCATTAAATGTGTTTTGTGATTTATTCTACTAGTTTGACAGTTTGGTGTTTTCATTACATCTTTATTTTTAAATGCTTTTAAAAATATATTCTTATAGGTGAGGTCTCACTATATTACCTAGTGTGGAGTGCAGTAGCATAAGTGTTTCATGCTACAGCATTGGACACCTAGGCTCAGGTGATCCTCCCATTTGAGACTTCTGAGTAGCTGAAACTACAGGGGCACACCACTGCAGTAGGCTTTTTAATCCGTGTGAGTTAATTTTTGTATGCAGTGAGAGATAGGATTCTAATTGTATTCTTTGGCATGTAGCTCTCTTGTTTTCCCAGCACCACTTATTGAAGAGACTGACATTTTCTCGTTTTGTATTCTTGGCACCTCTGCAGAATATCAGTTAGCTATACAGGTGTAAATTTATTTTTGTTCACTGTATTCTATTGTGTTGGTTTACAGCATTGTGACGTCTCCAGTTCTGTGGGTTCACTCCCCAACCGCATTGCCATCTTCACGATTGCTTTGACTATTCAGGTTTTTTGTGCGTGTGTCTGTGTGTTTTGTATTAATTTAGGATTTTTTCCATTTCTAAGAAAAATGCGATTGGTGTTTTGATAGAGATTGCATTCTATCTGTGCACTGCTTTGAGTCATATAAACATTTTAACCATATAACTTTTTCCAGTCAACGAACGTAGAAACATAGATATATTTTCATTTATTTATGTCATTTTAACATTTTATTAATGTTTCATAGTTTTCAGAATGCAGATTTTTTTTTTTACCTCCTTGGTTCAATTTACTTCTTTTTATCCCCCATAGCTATTGTAAATGAGATTTTTTCTTAAGTTTTTCTTTATATATATTTTGCTATTAGTGTATGGAAATGCTATGGAATTTTATATGTTGATTTCATAAACTGAAACACTACTGACTTTGAGAATTAGTTCTAACCACTTTTTAGTGGTATGTTTAAGGATTTCCATATTATGTCATTAGCATATTTGGACAATTTTACTTCTGCCTTTCCAATTTGGGTGCCTTTTCTCACTTTCTCTTGACTAATTTATCTGGCTAATGACTTTCGGTTTTATGTTAATATAAGTAGTGAAAGCGAACATCCTGGTCTTCTTTCAGATCTTCACAGCAAAGCTTTCAACTTTTAACTCTCATTGAGTGTGATATTAGCTATGGGTTCACTATATATAGTGTTATCTGGTTATTTGGGTCTATGTCATTTGTGGTGTTGAGTTACTGTTGTTCCACACATGATTTATTAAGAGATTTTATTGTGAAAAATGTTGAATTTTGTCAATTTTTTTCATATATTGAAAGGACTGCATAGATTTTTTTCTTTATTTCATTGATGTAATCTATGACATTTAATGATTCTCATGTATTAATCCATTCCTGCATCCCTGTAATCTCACTTGATCATGGTGAATGATTTTCTAAATGTGCATTATAAGTTATTTTCCCAGTATTGTGTTGAGGATTTTTGCATTATGTTTCTCAGATATATTGGCCCACAGTTTTCTCTTTTCTCTTGTATCCTTGTCTGGTTTAGTAATCAGCATAATGCCATCCCCATGGAATGAGTTGGAACAGTTCCCATACCTTCCTTTTTTCTTTTATGTTTTTGTTTTGAATTGGTTAAAAAAAAGTGGCAGTAGTTTCCTTTTTGTAGTAGGTAGAATGCAGCAGTGAATACATCAGGTCCTGGGCTTATCTTTAATAGGTGACTTTTTACAACTGATTTGATTTCTTACCATTAATTTGTTTCTTGGTGTCAGTTATGGTATCTGTTTTTTGGCTCTGATTTTCTTTATTAGGAGCTTTTTTACTTTTAAGTTTAGCTTTTTGTTTTTCTAATTCTTTGATTGAAGCATCAAGTTGTGTATTTGATATCTTGTTTTAGATGAAGGCATTTATTGCCATAACTTCCCTCTTAAAACTGCATTGGTTGTATCCCACAGGTTTTGGGGTGTTGTGTTTCTATTTTTGACTCAAGAAACACGGTGTTTTCTCCTTATTGTCTTCATTGACTCATTGGTTGTTCAGGAGTATGTTGTTTAATTTTGATATACTTATGATTTAGTGGTTTCAGAAGAGATTCTTTATATGACTTTGATCTTTTCAAATTTGTTAAGATGTAATTTTTTTGCCTAATGTATGATGTATCCTGGAAGATCTTCCATGTATGCAGTAGAGAAGAATGTTTATTTTATAGCTCTTGGATGGATAGTTCAGTAACTGTTTTTAGCATTTGCCCTACAGGGCATTTTAATCCAATGTTTACTTGTTGAATTCTGTCTGCATTATCTATTCACTGCAGAAAATAAGGTGCTGAAGTTTTCTATTATTATCTTGCACTTTTTCCTTCCTTTGGATCTATTAACATTTGTATTATATATATGCATATATTACTTATATACTTGTATTCCTGATATAATATTTTCTTTTTTTCCTCCTGCTTCTGTATCCTATCTTTGTCTTTGATATTTGGTGGTTAGGTTATATTAAGTCATGCAGATATTTTTATTGAAATTGAATATGATTGGAAGCCTTTGATATTCCTGTAGCAGAATATTTATATTTTCTTATTTAAGTTTGGAAAGGTTTCTCATTATTTCTCTAAATAAGTTTTCTACTCTTTTTTATACATTTTTTTGAGACGGAGGTTTGCTTTTGTCTCTCAGGTTGGAGTGTAATGGTGTGATTTTGACACACTGCAACTTCCAAGTCCTGGGTTCCAGAGATTCTCTTGAGTTGGAATGATTCTCCAAACTCAGCCTTCGGAGTGGCTGAGATTACAGATGTCCACCAACATACCTGGCTAATTTTGGTATTTTAATAGAGAAACAGTTTCACCATGTAGTCAGGCTGCTCTCAGGCTCTTGACAACATGTGATCCTCCCACCTTGGCCTCCCAAAGTGCTGGGAATACAGCACTCTTGAATGCCAGTGTCTGATACCTTTGCTGTTTGGATGTTATCCCATTAATCTCATGAATCTTATTTATATTTACTCCTCTGACTGTATACTTTGAATTGATGTATCTTTGAGTTTTGCTGCTTGACCACTTCTGTTGTCATTGCTGTCATTTGCATTTTTTATTTTGTGGTGTTTTATTCTTCCAGATTTCTGTTTGCTTTTTTCTCCCATTATTTTAATCTCTCAGGCAGGTTTCTCTGATAAATTTCAGAATTCTTTGTGTTTTCCTGAAGTCCACTTCATTGTCTTAAAATAACAATTTTGAATTCCTTGTCAGGCAATGTGTCCATGCCCATCTCTTTTGGGTCAGTCACCACTGACACCTTATTTTGACCACTTGATGCTATCATCTTTCTCTCATGGATCCTAATCCTTGTGACTATGCATCAATGTCTGCACAGTCATGTAGGTGCCAAATTCAGTGTTGATGGTTTGGCTTTGTTTGGAAGCTTTCTTCCACGGTAAACCTGTCCAGAGATTCGGGGCAAAGGGAAGAAGGAAATTAAGGTCTTTAAGTCTAAGATAGCTTCAGCCCTGGTAGCATGAGGGGAAACACTAATGAGCAGACTTTCATGGTTGGAGTAATGTGACCAGCAAAGCTGACTCAGTGCCAGATTGCACCTGTATCACACAGTTGAGCACTGGGTGCCCTCAAGGCCTGTAGCTTCCATGGTCTGCCCTGTGTCCTTTATTTGGTGCCTGAGGTTACTGTAGTCAATCAACAGGAATATTGACTGGAACTCAAGTCCATTCTGCTGAGGTCACAGTTTCTGATCTGTTGCCTGGGTTGGTCTATAAGATTAACCCTACGTATCAGCCTCCTAAAGTGCTGAGGTCAGAGGAAAGGGATATAAAAGTCCCAAGGCAAAAAAGTTCTATGCCTACTTCCTTTGCCCAAGCAATCTTCCCACTTCTGCCTCCTGAATAGTTGAGACTACAGGCATGTGCCTCCGTGCCTGGCTAACATTTTTTTGTGTGTTTTCTTATTGCTGTTGTTGTTGTCGTTGCTGTCATTGTTATTGTTGCTGTCATTGTTGTTGTTGTTGGGCTGAAGTGATCTACTCACCTCAGCCTCCTAAACTGCTAGGATTACAGTATGAGTCACTATACCCAGCTAAAATTACTTTCTAAAATTTAATTTTTAGGTCATTTATTTTTATTCAGTCTTATTTCTCATAAATGCCGTTCAGACTGCTATTGCTTTAGAGTTTCTCTTTGGGTATTCCTGAAAGAATAAACGGACTCTTGATATTCATTTTCTAAATGATGTTATAAAATGAGTAATTACTTTAGATGAGTGATGACTATTTGGCCTCTTTTTGTTTTCTGGCTTCATTTCATTGTGTATGAAGAGTGTATTTTTTTAAATCTGCCTGTATATGTGAAATGAATTTTTACTCTTTCAACTGAATGTAGTACAGAGTTGTTTAAACTGATTATTCAACTACTTCATAATTTTGGTTTTCTTTCTTGTGCATATTAGTCTAATTATTTGGAGAACAATGTCAAAATTAAATTAATTTGCTTATGAAAAATTTTTCTGATAAAATTATGTAAATACACACAGACAAAAGCACGTACATATTTACTACTTTATTTCTGAAACTTTTAGTTTTTCTGCTTCTCTAGTACCTTGTATTCCATCACTCAGCAAAATCTGTTAAGTTCTACTTCCAGGATTTACTTTAACTCCACAGCTTATTTCCTATTGCCTGTTATCACCATAGTCTAAAACACAGTTTATATTACATTTGCCTCCTATTTTTCACCGTAATTTCCTACTTTACACTCTAACTTTCTATAAAAAAGAAACTACACTTTCAATATCTAATTCAGGTAATTTTATTTTTTCTTAATTGAGAACTCTTTCTATGTGCTGTCACACCTTATAGCATCAGATATGAATGTATCTATCCAATTTAATCTGTTCCAGTTATTTTCTTTGAGGGAATGTGTATATAAGTTTATAAATATGAGTATATATGTATTCCCTTATTATTTGTTTTTCCCAGGAGTAATATATGTTTTGCATGCATAGATTTACTAAATCCCTGAAAATGGAAAGTTAGCACTTTTTTTGTTGTTTCTTTTAAGTAAATTCTTTTCTTTTTTTTTTTTTTTTTTTTTTTTTTTTTTTTTGGATGGGATGTTTCTTTT
>NW_026652300.1:4091885-4122313 GCF_009828535.3 Hylobates moloch | reverse complement strand
TTGAGACGGAGTCTCGCTCTGTCACCCAGGCTGGAGTGCAGTGGCGCAATCTCGGCTCACTGCAAGCTCCGCCTCCCGGGTTCACGCCATTCTCCTGCCTCAGCCTTTCCGAGTAGCTGGGACTACAGGCGCCCACCACCACACCCGGCTAATTTTTTTGTATTTTTAGTAGAGACGGGGTTTCACCGTGGTCTCGATCTCCTGACCTCATGATCCGCCCGCCTCGGCCTCCCAAAGTGCTGGGATTACAAGCGTGAGCCACCGCGCCCGGCCAAGTAAATTATCTTCTGAAGGAGGTGGGTGGGGGGCATATATGTTAACATGGCAAGTTGAAAAGAGAAAGTGGCCATTACTAATAAAAATTATTCTCTAACATTTTCATGTTTACCATTAATAGCGTTGCTGATTACATGTTCCCTCTTATCAGTTGTGTGTGGGGCCATTCACTGCAACATACTAGCAATCCACACCTGCAATGACTTTGCTGCCATTAAGCTATGGATAATAAAATTCATCTTTGTCATGATATGGCATTCCTTGGTGATTATCTCACCTGTAGTGACTCTGGCATTTTCCCCTGCATCTCTGAAACTGAGTACCCTGCCTTTTCTATTAATCATACATTTTGTATTAGTTTTGGCACCATGGCTGAAGCTTTGGAAACGTAGAGTTCATTTTCATAGCAACACAGAAAATAATTCCAGCATGGTGGGTACAGTAGGGATGCTTATCTTAATCATGCTAGTATATGCTGCCATCGACTTCTCTGCTGGTCATCAGTGAAACTGCAGCTCTCAAATGAGAAAATAATTGACAAGAGAGATGTGGGCCAAAGAATCCAACACTGCAGCTTTCTGGTTTTAGAAAATGTGATGATAATATTGATATTTCAGTTCTCTGGAGGGAAAATTTTACTGACGTATTGTGACTCATTAATTGCCATATAGCTCATCATAACCTACCTATTAGCCATTGGCTTTATGCTCCTCTTCTGTCAGTGTCTGCATCCAAGGTGATCAAAGTATTGCCAGGACATACAGAAAATCATCCAGAAGCACTGTGATACTGTGTAAACATCTAGAGAAAATTCAATTAAAAGAATAAAAATAAGCAGCTGAGGAATTACTATCATTCATGGAGAAGGATTGGATATTTTCAGTAAAAAGTATGCAATATCTATAAAATATACATATATACTTCCACAGAACAAAGAGTAAAGAGGCCAGATATGACTTTATAAAGATACTCATAAAAATATAAACAGTAAAGTCTTGGAAGTAGTTTCTAATAAAATTGATTTTTCTCCTGTTATATGCGTTAGTAATTTTTATTTTCTTCAATATAATCGTACAAGTTTTTAAACAAAACGAAATCAAAAATCCATCTGGGTCCAAAATCTGAGTAGAAAAAAAAAAAAACACCCATAAATGCATTTTTCACCTAGTACATTTTTGGAACATATGCCTATAATTTAACAAGTGTTTGTAATCTAGCATATACATTATCAGCGAATATTTTCTTTTCAAAAAGAGTACTTACCATAGTTTTCATTCTGTACTTAAGGAGAACCTGAAAGAGAAGTCTTATGAGCATGCTCCTATTTATATTAATTTAAGGTAACTAAAGTCTTTCTCATTAAACTGACTAACAGAAAACAACTCATATTAATGCATCTTAAAACACAAAACCTGTTCTATTAAAAAGAAATCATCAGGTTAGTAATATAATATATTAATTTACATTCCTACCAATAGTGCACAAGGATTCTCTGTGCTCTATATTCTCAAAAACACTTGTCATTTTTCATCTTGATAGTAATGGCCATTCCAACATGTGTGAAAGGAGGTCACATTGTTGGTTTTAATTTACATTTTCCTGATGGTGGTGTTGACCATCTTTAAATATACAGTTGTTCAGAAATTAGCTGGGTGAAGTAGCACACACGTGTAATCCCATCTACTAGGGAGGCTGAAGCAGAATTCCTGGAAACCAGTGGGCAGAGGATTCAGTGAGATGAGATCACACCACTGCACTCCAGCCTGGATGACAGAGTGAGAATCCATCTCAAATCAGTCAGTTCATCAATATTAAATTTAGAGTTGTTGGCTAGTTGTATGTCTTCTTTTGAGAAATGTAAATTCAGGTCCTCTGACCATATTTCATAGGCTTAATTTTTGTTGTTGTTGTTCTTAAGTGGCTTGAGTTCCTTGTATGTACTTGTTATTCACCCTTTATCATATATATGGTTTGTAGATATTTTCTCTAAGTGTTTCAGTTGTCTCTTCAATCTACTATTTGTTTCTCTTTTCCCTTTTCAGTGCAGAAATATTTTAATTTGATGTAATATGATCCAATTGTTTTTTGTTGTGCTTTTGTAGCCTATGCTTTTGGGGTCATAGAATTGAGGTTTCAAAAATAGAATTACCACATGATCCAGCTACTCTACTTCAAAATACGTGCTCAAAGCATATAAAATTAGCATGTCAGAGAGATATCTGCAGTCCTATATTAATCTCAGCATTATTCATAATAGCCAAGATACAGTAACAACCAAAGTGCTCATCAACAGATCAACAGATAAAGTGTGGCACATATATACAATGAGATATACTATACAGCCTTAAAAACAGGAGGAAGTCCTGTTATTTATTTGTGACCAAGTGAATGGAAATGGAAGATATTATGCTCAGTGTAATAAGAGAGGCACAGAAAGACAAGTATAGGGTGATCACAATTATATATAAACTCTTAAAAAAGTTGAACTCATTCAAACAGTGAATATGTCAGAAGTGGTGGCTCATGCCTGTAACTCCAGCATTTTGGGAGGATGAGGTGGTTGGATCACTTGGGGTCAGAAGTTTGAGTACCCAGTGAGCCATACTTGTGCCATTGTACTCCAGCCTGGGCAACGCAGCAAGGCCCTGACTCTTTAAACAAACACAGAAAAAAAGAGTCAGAGATTGGAGTGGGTGGTGGTGATAGGAATGGATAGAGAAAGGGGAGATGTTCATCAAAGGGTAAAATATTTCAATGAGAAAGGCAGGAGTTCTGGAGATCCATTGTACAGAATGGTGACCACAGTTAATAAAAGTCAACTTCAAAATTGCTTAATAAAAAAAAGGTCAGGCATGTTGGCTCATGTCTGAAATCCAAGCACTTTGAATGCCTATGGTGGGAGGATCACTAGAGGTCAGGAGTTCGAGACCATCCTGGCCAAAATGATGAAACACTGTCTCTACCAAACATACAAGAATTAACCAGGTTTGGTGGCATGTGCATGTCATCCGATCTACTCCAGTGGCTGAGCAAGAGAAAAACTTGAACTCAGGAGGCAGAGGTTGAATTCTATCTCAGACAGATTGTTTAAAAAGTAGAATTTATATATTCCTACCAGAAGAAAGAAACGGTAAGTATGTGAGGTGATAGATATGGTAACGAGCCCAGTTAAATTATTTTGCAACATATACATACATTATAAAATCACTTTGTGTCCCATAAATATTTACATTTGTTAATTTAAAATAAAAATTTTAAAAGAATGAATTAAAATTAAAATAAAACTGGCTTAATATACATAGAGAGTAATATATGCTAATGTTTTCTTCTATTTTGACTATTTGGATTCTGTTATGTCTTGGGGAAACATGATGGGAAGGGATGAAGAACGTAAAAGCTTAATGTTTATAATTTACATTTTTTGTTGTTGTTTTCTCTTTTTTTTTTTTTCTATCAACCGATGGAGACAACTTTCTTATTCACACTTTCTTTTGTGTTTCTTTCTCATGAGAAATCACCACCAAAAATAAAGCTCCTGAAGATGTGTGTGTTATTTTTCTGCTCCTATCTATGTCTCTCTTCACCTGTGCTTTCGATTTCAGAGCTTCTTAAAACATTGATTTACTTATTATTTGTCATCTCTCTGTACCATTACTTCTTCACTCAACCTACAAGAGCATTTTCTTTACTTTTTATTTTATTTTAGTTTAATTTTTTTTGAATGGAGTCTCTGGCACAATCCCAGCTCATTGCAACCTTAGCCTCCCAGATTCAGGTGATCCTCCTGCCTCAGCATCATGAGTATCTGATGTCAGAGGCATGTACTACCATGCTTGGCTAAATTTTGAATTTTTAACTGTGACGGCATTTCACTGTGTTGCCAAGGCTGGTCTCAAACAAACCTCAAGTGACCTGCCACCTCAGCTTCCCAAAGCGCTGGAAGTACAGGTGTGAGCCACCAAACCAGGCTTGATCATTTTCTTTACTACATCTACATACTGTTTGTCTTAGTCCTAGATATACCACTCTCGGCCCATTTGTTTATTTTCCATGATAGCAAGACTCATGGAAACAGTTGGCCCTGACAAGATTTAACTTTATTTCTCTTAACCCTCCTTTCTTCAAGCATTTACCTGTTTTTTAGAATCATATCTTATACTTGTCACTAAATCCCATATTTCACTTGTCAGTTGCATATTACTCAAACAGTTATGTGTATTTATAGAACTGATTCACACCCTCATTCCTGAAATACTGTTTTGCTTTCAATTACATGACTCAACTTACCTCTGATTTCTCTATTTAACTTTAAGTGCCCTTTGCTTCATTTTATCTCATAGATGTCTGTTTGTGAGACCACTAACGTAACTACACAGAATACCTCTTACTCCTTCCCTTTCTCATTTCTCTTTTCCCTTCCTTTTTTCTTTTCTTTCCTTAAGAAAATGTTCACCCAGCCTGGAGTGCAGTAGTGAGAGCTTGACTGACTATAGCCTCAAATTCCTGGGCTCAAGAAATCTTCCTGCAGTAGCCTTCATAGTAGCTGAGACTACAGATGCACACCACCACACCTGGCTTTTTATTTCTGTTGTTTTGAGACAAAAGCCTCTTCTGTTTTAAACCTGTAGTTTTAAGGAATTCAACCAGTGTTATGACCCCTGGATTCCTATACATTGTGCTTTTATTTTTAATGAGTGCCCCAAGATTAAGATAGTTAAATTGATAACTTCCCCTGAACTTCTTCACACTTTCTACATGCCTTTCTCTTCAATCTTTTTTTTGGTCTAAAAATACATCATCTATATCACATAAAAGCTGAGGCATTCCAAATATATTATGTTCCCTCACCTCTTTCATATTTTATCTACAATAACTTTTTTATTATCTACCACTTACAAATGTTTTCCTCTTGTTGCTGTTTATACATTCCAGTTCAGTTCATCATTCATTGTTCCCTAAATGATAGTATCAACATCTTAATTTATATCCTGCTTCTGTGTTACCCCATTCAACTGATTTTTCACTGAAGGTCTAGAATTATTCTTCTTTTCAATGAATAAAACACATCTCTTTTCTTTTTCTTTCTATTCTTCTTCCTTTCTGTTTTACTATTAACTGTTATTGTACACAGTGAGGAGTTATTTCAATGTTATTTACTATTATATCCACCATTTTAAGCTGAAATTCTGAGATATAATAATTTCTCTATAAGTGTTTAATATTATAGTAAATAATACAACTTTGTAATTTCAGTATTAAATATTTGAATACCATGTCTATAGATTATCAGTTGAGTTGCAGATAAGCTTATGTTAATTTTTTATTCACTCCTTCCATTTCTATCCATCCTAGCTATAAGACATTTAGAGGTGGGAACTTGGCATATTCTTCCCTAAACTTGAGAGCCTATTGAAGTTATATGAATAAAGAAATGTACAATGACCATGTAATTCATATAAATAAATATAAATATTTTATATTTACGATTTATTGAAAAGTTTTTATTACTTAAATTTATGACAGTTATTATTTAGATATTTTATTATTTAAAACTCAAACAATACAGGAAACAAACATGGGAAAATCTCAAGTAATTCATTATTTATCATTCTTTTTATCATAGAAGACACAAGCCATCTCCTTACTGGTTAGGGCCATATTATCCAGAACCATCATAATATTTCACTTTTCATTTCCCAGTGAAATCTGAGGGGTGTGTTTTGAACTCTACAGTGAAATGCCTACAACTTTCCAGTGTAACTCTGTCTTCTTAGGAGGGTATGATTCTACAGGATGAATGTGCTAATGTCCTAAAATATCGCCCTTACATTTAATTATATAAAACACCACTAATGCAATAATAATACATGAGCTATACATTATGTAGTCTAATTATAGAGTTAATTTGTACACTCAAATAGTTGAGTTAGAGACTGTGAGATTAAACTGGCCCAAGATGGAACTAAATTTTTTGTAACAACTACCATACTATGGTGAAATGAATTAACTGAACTCTTAATAATTTGGAAAATAATAAAGTTATATCTATTAAAATTACTAACAAAAACATATATTTCTGAACAATTTCTTATTATATGAAAGACAGAATGCCTCTCATGATAATGATGCAAACAGCCTGAAGTAAAATCCAACAAAACCGTCTGCACATGATGGCTCATGCCTGTAATCCTAGCACTTTAGGAGGCTGAGGCAGGTGGATGACTTCAGGTCAAGAAATTGAGACTAGCTTGGCCAAAATGGTGAAACCCCCTCTCTACTAAAAATAAGAACATTAGCCAGGCATGGGGGTGCATGCCTGTAATCTCAGCTACTCAGGAAGCTGACATAAGGGAATCCCTTGAACCTGGAAGGCAGAGGCTGCTGGGAGCCAAGATTGGACCATTGCACTCTAGTCTGTATGAGAGAGCGAGATTCCATCTCAAAAAAACCTCTCTGAACATTAAAAAGCATGGTAAATTTAATCAAGTTGATATTTTATGCTGTCAGGCCGGACGCAGTGGCTCACGCTTGTAATCCCAGCACTTTGGGAGGCCGAGGCGGGCGGATCACGAGGTCAGGAGATCGAGACCACAGTGAAACCCCGTCTCTACTAAAAATACAAAAAATTAGCCGGGCGTGGTGGCGGGCGCCTGTAGTCCCAGCTAGTCGGAGAGGCTGAGGCAGGAGAATGGCGTGAACCCGGGAGGCGGAGCTTGCAGTGAGCAGAGATTGTGCCACTGCACTCCAGCCTGGGTGAAAAATCGAGACTCCGTCTCAAAAAAAAAGAAAAAAAACACAACCAATGAACCAAACAAACAGAAAAGCCCTTTCTATTTTATGCTGTCATTAAAGTTCATTGGGTTAAAAGCGAAGAGATATAAGGAAGAGAAAACGACCTCAGACTTGATTTTTGGAGCTCTGGAATCTAATAACATAACTCAGGGGATTGTTTAACAAAGAAAGACCTGACCTCTAAGTTTGGGCAAGACAGTATGTGGCATTTTAACTTCCCATCATCATCTACTCCATGGCTTCATGGCAACTGTGAAGAAAATTAAATTCTAGATATAGCTGTTGATGCATGTGGGGAAAACAGAGAGCTTATCTCAAAGAATTGTGGTTGTGTGATTTCAAATGTCTGAGGTTCCCTT
Source organism: Hylobates moloch (assembly GCF_009828535.3). Lineage (NCBI taxonomy): Eukaryota > Metazoa > Chordata > Mammalia > Primates > Hylobatidae > Hylobates > Hylobates moloch. The sequence continues at coordinate 4,114,886 of NW_026652300.1, read as the reverse complement.
GGAGATTATTAGCTCATAGGTTTTTCTTTAGCCCACCTCAGAGCTTTCTTGTGGGCAGAAATTGACTCCCAGGAGGGATTTATGGAAAGGAAATATACTAGTCAGAGCCACTTGTGGCAAGGAAAAAGAGTCAGGTCAAGCAGTACACAAACAAAATGCCAGCAAGGAAGAGTCTGGGAGGAAAACTGATGTGGAAAATCAGCTTCGAAAAACTCTCAGAGTTTGTTGTTGTTTGTTTTGGATTAGGTTTTAAATGAGACAGAACTTGCCTTGTGGCCCACATTGGAGTCCTGTGGCATGATCATGACCCACTGCAGCCTCAACCTCTTTGGGTTCAAATGATCTTCCCACCTGAGCCTCCTGAGCATCTCACCTCTCTGGACTCCACCTATCCTCCCCTCCTCAGCATCTCACAGTATAGGCATGGGCCACCAGAACCAGCTTATTTTTTGTATTTTTTTAAACAGAAGATATCTCTCCATGTTGTCAAGGCTGGTCTCATACTTCTGGCTCAAGTGATTTGTTTTCCTAAGCCTTCCAAATTGGTGGGATTACATGTATGAACCACCACACCCAGACTCCTACTGGTATATTTAGAAGGATGTAAGTATGCCCATTTTTGGATGCATGCATGGAGAAGACCCCAAAGCTTTTCACTTTTCCCAACATTAGAGTTCCTCAAAGAGTCCATATACAAAGTCTGGGCAGTTTTTCTTTTCTTTCTTTTCCTTTTTTTCTTGGATTGTTTTTAAAAAATATGTCAAGAACAGTAGATTATCAAAAGGGTGACAGAACACAGATTAAGTGGATATACAACACAGAGAATACGGACCACAAAAATAGCTCTGGAGGGTTGCTAAACAAGTAAACAACACACAAACTAAGGAATTGTGGAGGTTAAGAATTTGTTATCCAAATATGCTCAATAATATCCAATATTTCAATTCACTTCATTTTGCTATTCTCAAAGACCTAAGGGAACCCAGGAGAAGAGTGATTCAAAATTGAAAATACCACTAAAGACATACAAATTATTTAAAAAATGAAATCAATAATCTTGAAGTTACTTGGAAGTTGTGTGATTGAAAGTCAGTCACTCAATCACCTGATCCTGGCCTCTTTTCCTCTACATGTGGGACTACTCATACCTTGCAGCGTTGCTGTGAGTTCACCTGAGCAAGACACCTGCACGTGGTGGTGCTCAGAAAATGTTAATTTCCCTTTACTGAAATGGAACAACCCATGGATATTATGTGCTGAGGTCTGGATGACAATTGAGCAAGATACAGAAGACCTTGTAAACCCTGAGGAGGCATCACTCATCACTTGGAGTCTGGAACGACAGCAGAGAAAAAGTGACCTGGAGCTGGAAGTGGCCAAGGGGTCTGTTACAGGAAGTTAAACAGACATGAGTGGGGCAGAAGAGGGTTCTTGCCATCCACCTACCAGGAATGTCAGGCCATCGGGTAATGGTTGGACAGTTATCACATTGCTTCTCTAAAAATAATAATTTAGCAGGGGGGCCAGGGATAGACAAGTTCCTACTGATACACAGCTTGTAACATTAAAGTGTTAATTAAACTCACACTCCAGGGAGGAGGAAACAGGACTTCCAGTAAAATTTCAGATACTGGGTGAGTGAACCGAGGCATGCACATTAACAGACAAAATCGCACAGCATGACTTTCTGGGGTCACTCCACCAAAAAAAGGGAGGAATCTTCAGATGGGCATGCATATAAATGCTCAAACACACGGCCTATGTTCACTTCCCAAGGGTAAGGAGGGCACCGTGCCTATTGGCAGCCCGTGCTTAGGAAAGAATCATGGAAAAATGTGCACCAGATGCTCAAGGTAGGCCAGCCTATGAAGTCCCAGAATGAAGAGAAATGGCCACACTTGTTGTTCAAGTCACCCATTTATATCTCTTCCAAGTGCACTTTTCATTTTTTCCTGTTCTAAAGCTTTTTAATAAATGTTCACTCCTGCTGTGAAACTTGCCTCAGGTTTTTTTTTTTCCTTCTTTATGCCCATCAGCTGAATTCTTTCACCTGAGGAGGCACGAACAGACATTGCTAAAGACGCAGATGGATTTGCTGCCAGTAACTCAGATACTTTCCATCAGGAACAGATCTAGGAGCTTGTGGAAATAGTGGCTGAAGTATGTGTCCAGAATGTTTCTGCCCAGGCCCCAAGCAGTCCTGGACTATGAAGGGACTTAAACCCCAGACTAAGGGGACACCATGGAAAGAGACTTCAGCTCGCTGATGGAATACTGGAGATACAATTTTTTTTATTGAGGTATAACTCCCATAATGTGTTAACTGTTTTTAATGTATAATTCAGTGACACAGGAATGTGCATGTTCTACTACTTCTTAATTCCAAATTATTTTCATCATCCCAAAAGGAAATCCCTTACCTATTAAGGAGCTACTATCAATCTGTCCTCTTTCTGACTCCTGACAATTAGCAATCTGCTTTCTCTCTCTATGAAATTATTTATTTTGGATATTTTTATAAAAAAAAATCATACAATATGTGACTTTTGTGTTTAGCTTCTTTAAACACAATGGTTTTGCAGTATCTTGACATTGCAGTATGAATGTCTCAATCCTTTTTACAGCTAAATATCATGCCATTGTAAAGATATGCTACATTTTGTTTTCCTATTATTTGTTGATGGACATTTGTTTTTTTTCCGTGTTTTAGTTATTGTGAATAATTCTGCTATCAATATATGTGCACACTTTTTTAAATATCTGCTTTACATTGTTTTGTGAATGTACCTGGGAGTGGTTTTGCTGGTTTCTATGATAATTCTATTTTTAACTTGCAGAAATACCAAACTATTTTCCACAGCAGAGGAACTATTTTACCTTTGTGTTTCTCCATTTCCATGTCAACACTTTTTAGTTTATGGTTTTAAAATAATAATAAATATAATGAGTGTGAAGTGGTATCTTACTGTGACTTTGATTTGCATTTCCATGAGGTGAGTGATGTTGAGCTAATTTTTATGTGTTATTTTGTGTATATTTGGAGAAAAGTATTTTCAATTTCTCTATTTATTTTTTTAACTGGACTATTTGTCTTTTTGTTCTTGAGTTGTAAGAATTCTTACTATATACTGGATAGTAGACCTTTATTCTTATACACGGCTTGCAAATATTTTGTCCTATGCTGTTGGTTTTCTATTGACTATCCTGATAGTGTCCTTTGAAGCATGAAAGATTTTAGTTTTAATGAAGTTCAATTTATCTATTTTTTTCTTTTGTTTTCTGTGCATTCTCTGTCATATCCAGGAAACCATTGTCAAATTCAGTGCCAATAAGCACATAAAAATGTTCCACATCATTAGCCTTTAGGTAAACAAATATCTAAACCACAGTGAGATTACCACTTTATACCCACCAGAATGCCTTTATTTTTTTTTTCTGGAATAAAGGAGAGTTGGAGAGTATGTGGAGCAAATTGAACCCTTGTGCATTGCTGGTGAGAATGTGAAATGGTGGTGGTGGTTGCACAATAACATAAACATACTTAATGCCACTTACCTATACACCTACAAATGTTTAGATTGGTGAATTTTATTTTATGTTTCTTTTACCCCATACAACAAAGACTTCCTGAGAATTGGTCCTGAAATAGTTTAATGTGTAGTGACAGAAGATCCTTCTCTTCTTGAGTAAGTAGCAACCTTTTTTTTTTTTTTTTTTTGAGACAGAGTCTTGCTCTGTCACCTTGGCTAGAGTACAGTGGCACGGTCTCAGCTCACTGCAAATTTCACCTCATGGGTTCCTACCATTCTCCTGCCTCAGCCTCCTGAGTAACTGGGACTACAGGCACCCACCACCATGCATGGCTTATTTTTTTGTATTTTTTAGTAGAGATGGGGCTGCATCGTGTTAACCAGGATGGTCTCTATCTCCTAACCTCATGATCCACCCACCTCAGTCTCCCAAAGTACTGGGATTACAGACATGAGCCACAATGCCTGGCAGAGTAGGAGCCTTTTTATTCACGCTGGTACTACACACTACTGACTCTTCCAAACACATAGCCCAATCTCACCAACCAGAGGGAGCCTAATTCTAACTGGCCCATTTGTACCTCTTTCCAACATCCTATTCCCCTATTCAACTCACACCCTGCCCCCTACAAACCACTGTACATCACAGGTCTGTTTACCTTCTCTGTAGACTTTTCTATAATGTCATAGAGATATGATCATACAGTACGTGACATCTTCAGACTGGCGCTTTTTGTTATTACTATTTTCTCATTATTCCATAATTGCTGCCAAAAGAAGCAGGCATGCGTTTTGCCACAGAAAACCTATAGTACTCTGAGCTCTACATAGTAAAAATTTAAAAAAAAGTATATGCTAGTACATATTGCGGCATTTATCTTGTTTTTGAATTCATGATTTCTACAATGAGATAGTAAGCTGTAGCTAATGAGACAACGTGCTGAATTAGTGTGATACTTCACTATGTAGAGATCTCATTCAACAAAGTGCCTCCTTTACAGGTGTCTGCAGGGGTCTGTCCCACAGACCCTGACTCAGTGATGGGTGAATAAAGTACTCTGAAACACAGATACTCTGCTTTGCCAGTCCAGTTGAGCATCTGGGCTGCTTACAGACTCCAGGCAGAGTGTTGTAAACGGTTTTGACTGTGGCCCTGACAAGCTAGTGAGACTTGCATTTATTCAGTAACGACTAATTGACAAAGGCTTGAGTCAACACCACTAAAGGATAATTGACAGTGTGGACTTCTGATTAGAAAGCAACTAAGCAACTGTGGAAAGTCAAAGAATAGTCTTAGGACTTCACAAGTAAGCAAGCTAGTTACATAAACACCCCACGTTCCTTTGTTTCTACTCTAATATATTTAACTAAAGGGAAAAGGCTGCCTTCATCCAAGTTTATTACTGGAGCTGATGCCAACTCTGCAGTCATTCCAATAAGGTTTGCATCCGATAATTTTCCCCACCATCCTGACCGAACCCCCACAGATATCAAAGCAGCAACAGGAATTTCTACAGTACAAATTAGTTTCTTTGGGAACTGAAAAAAAAACATTGATTTCAATTTCAGTACATACTTTGCAATGCTTAATACTTGATACAGAATAGAACTTTGGAGGTTTTCCTTCTTAAATCTGCTTTTTCAAAGTGAGCCAAAGTGTGAAATCACATGTTTTTGGTCTGTTAGTTTTTCCTTCACCTTCCACAACATGGCACTGATTTTGATTGACATTTGAAGACAGAGACTAATTTATTAAAATAATTCTCTCTGTTATTTTCCTTTTTGCTTTTAAACATTACAAGTGAAACTTCTGGTAATTTCAAGAGTGCACACTTTAAATAAGAATAAAAGCCGTGGGCATCTGGCAAGATGGTTGGAAAGGAACAGCTCTTGTTGGCAGCCCCCAGAGAGACCAACAAAAGACCGGTAACTTCTGCATTTCCACCTAAGGTACCCAGTTCATCTCACTGGGACTGGTTTGACATTGAGTGCAGCCCACAAAAGGCAGCAGATACAGGGTGAGTGTTGCCTCACAAAGGAAGTGCGAGGGGCTGGGGACTTCTTCCCCAGCCAAAGAAAGCCATCAGGGGCTGTGCTATCAAGCCCACATCCTGCACATTTCTCACAGGTTTTGCAATTCACAGACCAGGAGATTCCCTAGTGTGCCTATGCAACCACAGCCTTGGGTTTCAAGCACAAACCTGGGTGCCCGCTTGGGCAGAGGCTGAGATAGCTGCAAAAAACTAATTTTGTACCCCAGTGGCACCTGGAACCTCAGTGACAAAGAACCATTCACACCCCTGCAAAGGGGGCTAAAGCCAGGGAGCCAAGTGGTCTCACTCATCAGGTCTCACTCCCATGCAGCACAGCAAGCAGAGATCCACTGGCTTCAAATTCTCACTATCCACCTAGAAGTCTGAAGTCAACCTGGAATGATCAAGCTTAGTGGGGAGACGGTTGATCACTATTACTGAGACTTGAGCATAAGGATTTCCCCTCACAGTGTTAAGAAAGCTGCCAGCAAGTTTGGACTGCATGGAACTCACAGAAGCAAGCAAAGCAGATGTGGCCAGATTGGCTCTCTAGATTCCTCCTCACTCAGTAGGGCATCTCTGAAAGAAAGGCAGCAGCCCCAGTCAGGGGCTTATATGTAAAACTCCCATCTCCCTGGGACAGAACCTGTGAGAAAAGGGATGGCTGTGAGTGCAACTTCAGCAGACTTAAACATTCTTGCCTGCCTGCTCTGAAGAGAGCAGTGTATCTCCCAGAAGCATGCTCAAGCTCTGCTCAGGGACAGGCTGCCTTTTCAAATGTGCCCCTGATTCATGTGCCTCCTGACTAGGAGACGCCTCCCAGCAGGGCTCAACAGATACTTCTACAGGAGATCTCTGGCTGGCACCAGTCAGGTACAACTCAGGAACAAATCTTCCAATTATTGTTGTTCTGCAACTTCAGATGGTGACACCCAGGCAAACAGCATCTAAAGTAGACCTCCAGCAAAGTCTAGCAACCTGCAGAAGAGATGCCTGACGGTTAGAAGAAAAACTAGCAAACAGAAATGAGTCACATCAACATCAACAAAAAGGACACACACACACACAAACCCAATCCAAAGACCATCAGCATCAAAGATCCCAGGTAGATAAATCCAAAAAAAATGAGGAATATCCAGCACAGAAGCACTAAAAATTCAAAAATACTAGAATGCCTCTCCTCCTCCAAATGATTCCAAGCAGTCTGCAGCAAGGGCACAAAAGTGGATGGAGAATGTGGTTGATGAATTGACAGAAGTAAAGTTGAGAAGGTTGGTAATGACAAAATTCTCTGAGCTAAAGGAATATGTTCCAGCCCAATTCAAGGAAGCTAAGAACCTTGATAAGTCATTACAGGATCTGTTAACAAAAATAACCAGGTTAGAGGAGAACATATATGATGACCTCATGGAGATGAGAAACACAGTGCAAGAAATATTGTGAAGCAAAAACAGGTATCAGTAGCTGAATCGATGAAGACGAAGAAAGGATATTAGAGAATGAAGATCAACTAAATGAAATAAAGCATGAAGACAAGATCAGGGAAAAATGAATGAAAAGGAACAAACTAGCCTCCAAGAAATATGAGACCATGTCAAAAGGCCAAACCTACAATTGACTGGTGTACCTGTAAGTGATGGGGAAAATGGAACCAAGTTTGAAAACACACTTCAAGGCATTATCCAGTAGAATTTCCACAACCTAACAAGACAGGCCAACATTCAAATTCAGGAAATACAGATAACACCACTAAGACACTCCTCAAGAAGAGCAACATCAAGACCTTTAACTGTCAGATTCTCCAAGGTTGAACAAAAAGAAAATATGTTAAGGACAGCCAGAGAGAAAGGCCAGGTTACCTACAAAGGGAAGCCCATCAGAATAACAGCAGCTGTCTCTGCAGAAACCTTACAAGCCAGAAGAGAGTAGGGACCAATATTCATCATCCTTAAAGTAACAAAAATTTCAATGTAGAATTTTATATTCAGGCAAACAAATCTTCATAAGTAAAAGAAAAATATAATTGTTATGGACAATCAAATGTAGATGGTTTTTGTCACTGCTATGCCTGCCTTAGAAGAGCTCCTGAAGAAAACACTAAATATGGAAAGAAAATACCTGTACTTACCACTGAAAAAGATATCAAAATATAAAGACCAACAACACTATGAAAAAAGTAGATCAACTAGTATGCAAAATGACCAGCTAGCATTGCTATGCCAGGATCAAATTGACACATAACAATATTAATCTTCAATGTAAATGAACTAAGTTTGCCAATTAAAGTACCCAGACTGGCAAATTGGATTAGGAGTAAAGACACTTTGTTATGCTATATTCAGGAGACCCATCTCATGAGTGAGGACACATATAGGATCAAAATAAAGGGATGGAGGAATATTTTCCAAGCAAATGGAAAGTTAAAAAAAAAGAGCAGGGATTGTAACTCTAGTCTCTCCTAAGACAAACTGTAAACCAACATAGATCAAAAAAGACAAAGAGAGCAGTTGCATAATGGTAAAGGGATCAATGAAACAAGAAGAGCTAATGATCCTAAATATATATGAACCTAATACAGGATCACCCAGACTTATAAAGCAAGTTCTTAGAGACTTACACAGCCTAGACTCCCACACAATAATAGTGGGAGACTTTAACACCCCACTACCAATATTACACAGATAAATGAGACAGAATATTAACAAGAACACCCAGGACTTGAACTCAGCTCTTGACCAAGCAGAGCTAATAGATATCTACAGAACTCTCCACCCCAAATCAATATAATATACATTATTCTCAGCACCATATAGCACTTAATTTAAAATTGAGAACATAATTGGAGGTAAAACCCTCCTCATCAAATGCAAAAGAACAGAAATCAAAACAAAGCGTCTCTCAGACCAGGGTGGAATAAAATTAGAACTCAGGATTAAGAAACTCGTTCAGAACTGCACAACTACATGGAAACTGTTAAAACCTGCTCCTGAATGACTACTGGGTAAATAACAACATTAAGAAAGAAGGAAAGAAATAAGTTGCTTGAAACCAATGAGAACAAAGACACAACCTACCAGAATCTCCGGGACACAGCCAAAGAAGTGTTAAGAGGGAAATTAATAGCACTAAATGCCCACATCAGAAAGTGGGACAGATTTAAATCAACACCTTATAATCAGAATGAAAAGAACTAGAGGGATGGGCATGGTGGCTCATTCTTGTTATTTCAGCACTCAGGAAGTTGAACCAGGCAGGTAGCCTGAGTTCATGACTCCAAGACCGGCCTGGCCAACCAACATGGTGAATCTCTGTCTCTACAGAAAACACAAAAAGTAACCTGGCAAAATGGCACACAACTTTAATCCCAGATACTTCGCGGGGGGTGAAGTGGGGTAATCTTTTGAACCCAAATGATAAAATTTGCAGTAAGCTGAGGTCGCACCACTCCACTCCAGCGTGGGTGACAGGGTGAGACACCTTAAAAAAAAATAAAGAAAGAAAGGAAAATAATTAAAGAAGCAAGTACAAACAAATTCAAAACCTGACACAAAAAAGAAATAACTGAGTTCAGAGCATAACTGAAGGTGATAGAAACAGGAAAATCCTTCCAAAAATCCATGAATCCAAGAGCATTTTTGTTATTGCTGTAAAGATTAACAAAATACGTAGACTGCTAGCCAGACTAATAAAGAAAAAAGAGAGAAGAATCAATTAGACACAGCAAAAAAAAGGACAATGGGGATGTAACCACTGATCCCTAGATATACAAACTACCATAAGAGAATACTGTAGACACCTCAAATAAACTAAAATATCTAGAAGAAATAAATTAATTACTGGACACATAACACCATTTGAAGACTAAATCAGAAAAAAATGTAGAATCCCTGAAGAGACTAACAAATTCTATAATTGAGGCAGTAATTAATAGCCTACCAAACAAAAAATCACCAGACCAGAGAGATTCACAGCTGACTTCCACAAGACATACAAAGAAAAGCTGGTGCCATTTCCTTCTGAAACTATTCCAAACAATAGAAAAAGAGGGACTCCTCCTGAACTCATTTTATGAGGCCAGCATCATCTTACTAGCAAAGCCTGTCAGAGACACAACAAAAAAAGAAAATTTCAGGCCAATATCCCTGATGAACATCGAAGTGAATATCCACAATAAAATACCAGCAAACTGAATCCAGCAACACATCAAAAACCTTATCCATCACAATCAAGTCAGCTCCATCCTTAGATTGCTAGCCTGGTTTCAACATATGCAAATCAATTAACATAATCCAGCACATAAAGAGAGCCAATGACAAAAACCACATAATTATCTCTATAGATGCAGAAAAGGCCTTTGATAAAATTCAACATCACTTTTTGCTAAAAACACTCAATAAACTGGGTATTGATGGAATGTATCAGAAACTAATGAGAGCTGTTTGTGACAAACCCATAGGCAATATTATACTGAATGGGCAAAACCTGGAAACATTCCCTTTTGAAAACATAAAACAAAGGCACAAGACAAGGATGGCCTCTCTCACCACTCCTATTCAACATAATATTGAAGGTTCTGGCCAAGACAATCAGTCAAGAGAAAGAAACAAAGGGTATTCAAATAAAAATAAAGGAAATCAAATTGTCCCTGTTTGCAGATGACATAGCTGTATATTTAGAATACCCCATTTTCTCAGCTCTAATACTCCTTAATAATAGACAAGGAACTCATCTATTGTATATGTTTCTTAAGCTTGTAAAGAATACCAGCAATGTTGGCTAAAAAATCCATGTGCAAAAATCACAAGCATTTCTATAAACCAATAATAGAAACATGAGAGCCAAATCATGAGCAAACTCAAATTCACAATTGCTCCAAAGAAAATGAAATTATTAGGAATGTAACTTACAAAACATGTGAAGACTTCTTTATGGACAGCTACAAACCACTGCTCAAGGAAATAAGAGAGGACACAAAAATATGGAAAAAAAATTATGTTCATGGACAAGAAGAATCAATATCATGAAAACAACCATACTGCTTAAAGTAATTCACATATCTACAATGATCTGATCTTCGACAGGCCTAACAAAAGCAAGCAATGGGGGAAGGATTCCCTGGTACTGGGAAAACTGGATAGCCATATGCAGAAAGCTGAAACTGGATCCCTTTCTTATAGTTCACACAAAAATTAACTCAAAATGAATACACATCTTAAACGTTAAATCTAAAACCATAAAACCCTAGAAGAAAACCTAGACAATATCATTCAGGATATAGGCAGGGACAAAGCCCTCATGACAAAAACACCAAAAACAATGGCAACAAAATCCAAAATTGACAAATGGGACCTACTTAAATTAAAGAGCTTCACCACAGCAGAAGAAAATATCGTCAGAGTGAGCAGGCAACATACAGAATGTAAGAACATTTTTTCAACCTATCCATCTGACAAAGATCTAATATCCAAAATCTACAAGAAACTTAAAAAAATTACAAGAAAATAAAAAACAGACAAACCCCATCAAAAAGTGGGCAAAGCATATGAACAGACACTTCTCAAAAGAATACATTTAATCAGCCAACAAATATATATAAGAAAAGCTCAGCGTCACTGGTCATTTGAGAAATGCACATCAAAACCACAATGAGATATCATCCCATGCCAGTCAGGATGGTGACCATTAAAAAGTCAGGAAACAACAGGTACTATTGAAGATATAAAGAAATAAGAATACTCTATATTGCTGGTGGGAAGGTGAATTAGTTCAATCATTTTGGAAGACAGTGTGGTGATTCCTCAAGGATCTATAACCATAAATACCATTTGACCCAGGAATCACATTATGTGGTATATACCCAGAGGATTATAAATCATTCTGCTATAAGGAAACATGCACACATATGTTTATTATGGCACTACTCGCAGACAAAAAAGACATGGAACAAACCCAAATGCCCATCAATGATAGACTGGATGAAGGAAATGTGGCACATATACACCATGGAATACTATGCAGCCATTAAAAAGAATAAGTTCATGTCCTTTTTCAGGGACATGAATGATGCTGGAAACCATAATTCTCAGCAAGCTAACACAGGAACAGAAAAGCAAACACTATCTGCTCTCACTCCTAAGTGGGAATTGAACAATGGGAACACAGGGAGGGAAATGTCACACAATGGGGCTTGTCAGGGAGTAGGGGGCAAGTGGAAGGAGATCATTAGGACAAATACCTAATGCATGCAGGGCTTAAAACTTAGATGATGGGTTGATGGGTGCAGCAAATCACCATGGCACATGGACACCTATGTAACAAATCTGTGTGTTCTGCACATGTATCCTAAAACTTAAAGTATAATTATTAAAAAGAAAGTCAGAATAAATAACAAATCAAATGGTACCCATGAATTTATAACGACTCCCTATTTGGTTTTTACTAAATACTTTTTCTGTGTTTTGTGCCTCCAATAAAGCAAAATAACAATGCATTGTACCAAACATTTTTAAATAACTTACTAAAAAGCAATTATAGCCAATTCTTTTATCTCTTTATGAAAACGAGTGTGGGTTAAAAACCAACTCTCCTAATGCTTGTCAGTGCCTCAAAGTGCTTAGGATAAAAATAAAACTTCCAAACTAAGGACACTTGCCAGCCTCCATAACTTTAAGAAAAGCTGAGAAATAAAGTATCCAGCCCCTAGCTCTTTCTGGGAGAGCATGTCCAGTATTTTGGGGACCCCTGGACCCTGGAGGAAGGGCAGAGGTGGGATAGGTGAGGGTGGTCTTTGGAGCCACTGCGGCTACCCATGGGACAGGTTGGAGTCTCAGCCTTGAGCAGAAGCAGCAGGTTTTCAGCAAGAAATGTTTGGTGTGCCTGCCTGTTTTCCATCTCTATGTGATGTATCTACTCAGATTTTTACCCTGGAATTGGGTTGGTTATCTTTTTCAGTTTTAGAGTTTCTGTGAACTTTGTGCATACAAGTCACTTTTCAGGTGAGTTTGCTACATGTTTCTATCTGTGGCTAGTTTTTTGGTTCCCTTAACCAGATTTTTTTTTTTTTTTTTTTTTTTTTTGAGGCAGAGTTTCATTCTGTCGCCAAGGCTGGAGTGCAGTGACCCAATCTAGGCTCACTGCAACACCTATCTCCCAAGTTCAATGGATTCTCCTGGCTCAGACTCCTGAGCAGCTGGGATTACAGGCACATGTCAGAAATTCCAGTTAATTTTTTGTATTTTTAGTACAGATGGGTTTTCACCATGATTTCCATGCTGATCTAGAACTCCTGACCTCATGTGACCCGGCCGCTTCGACTTCCAAAAGTGCTGAGATTACAGGCTTGAACTGCCATGCCCAACTTTAAAAGAGTATTTCACAGAGTAGACATTTCAGCTTTCAATAAAGCCCCTATTATCCTATTTTTTTTTTCATGGACTTGCTAATAACTCATTACCAAACTCAAGCCCATGAAGATATTTTCCAATTACAACTTTGCATTGAAAAATTTTAATGTATGGCTATTTTTTACTATTTTTTTAGCTATGAAATTTGTGTCTATGTCCATTTGTTTCCATATAGTTGCCAGCTGTTTTCTTGCCACTTGTGAAACAGACTTATCATTTCCAAAGAATATTTTTTACATTTTTGACAAAATCAGTTGACTTAGGCCTGTGTAGGGGCTGTCTATTCTATCCACTTATCTACTTGTCTGTTAAATCATCAGTGCCACACTCTTATTTGTTAAGTTGGCTTTAGTGTAAGTATTCATATCCATATGTGTAAGTCCTTTAGCTTTGTTCTTCTTCAGTCTTATTTCATCTATTCTAGGTTTAGGAAGAGATTGTTGACATATTTGCCTGGAATTTGATTGGGATATGACTGAAATAATAATAAATGTGTACTTCTCCAGAACAAGACACATCTCTTCCTTTATTTATTTATTGAGAAAGAGTCTTGCTGTGTCACCAAGATTGGAGTGCAGTGGCACAATCTCCACTCACTGATTTATTACTAGGGTTCAGGTTAGTGTATCTAAGTTTGGGTTTAGTGTTTTGGTTAGATTTATAGTGTTAGGGTTAGAATTATAGGGTTAGGTTCAGGGTTTGGGTTTGAGTGACAGGTAGTGGTAGTGATAGGGTTATAGTTTAGCATTAGTTAGGGTTTTTGTGTTAAGGTTCGAGTTTTTTTGTGTTTTGGTTAAGGTTGGCTCAGCATCATTTTCAGTATCCGTGTCAGTGTCAGGTTTAGTGTTATGGGTTAGAGTTGGGTTTATTGTTATGGCTTAAGGTCTGGGTTGGTTTTGGCTTTGGGGTTGAAGTTAGGATTATGGTTGGGGTTGCGTTTGACATTGTGGGTTAGAATTATGGTTAGTGTTAGTGTCAGTGTTTTAAGGATAGGGTTATGGTCAATGAATGGTTAGAATTAGGGTTGGGGGTAGAAGTTTGGATTAGGGATATTGGTTAGCTGTTGGACTCACATTTTTAAGGTTAGAGTTTTAGTTTTATGGTTACAATTAAGATTGCTTTTAGGGTTAGTTTTGAAGGTAGATCTAGGGTCAGATTTAGGGTTGGGGTTAGTGTTCAGAGTTTACAGTCAGTGTTAGATTTAGGGTTTGGTTTAGTATTTAGCTTAGGGTTTTGGTGAGTGTTATGGTTTAAGGTAGATTTAGGGTTTTAGTAGGTTTAGGATTAGCGGTAGGGGTATGTTTAGGGTTATAAGTAGGGGTAGGGTTACATTTAGGGTTAGGGATATGTTTTGTTAATGGTGCAGGCTGGGTTTATGTGAGGATTAGGGTTAGGGCTTAAGGGTTATTGTTAGTGTTTCAGCTTTAGTATTAGAGGACATTTTTAGGGTTAGATGTCTTTTTCTTTTTCAACCATCTCCAACCATGGACCAACCCGCCCACTCTCTCTGCCCATATGCATTCTGAGGTCCATATGCATTCTGTAATTATTTAGATTATTTATTTAATTACATATGTATTTATTTATATTTGTATTTATTTTTTATTTATATTTATTTATTTTTATTTTTATTTTTTTGGAGATGGAGTTTCACTCTTGTTGCCATGGCTGGAGTACCATGGTGTAACCTCGGCTCACCACAACCTCTGCCTTCCGGGTTCAAGCAATTGTCTTGCCTCAGCTGCTGAGTAGCTGGGACTAAAGGCATGCATCATGACATCTGTCTAATTTTGTATTTTTATTAGAGATAGTGTTTCTCCATGTTCATCAGGATGGTCTCGAACTTTCATCCTCAAGTGATTCATCTGCCTTGGCCTCCTAAAGTGCTGGGGTTACAGATGTGAGCCACCATCCCCAGCATCAGATTTTGAAATAACCTGACTTAACGTAGATCTACCAACTCTGTGCCACCTCTCCACTGTGAGGTGTACACTTACTGGGATTGCACAGCTGCAAATAGATAGGTCTCCTCCAAACTTAAAGCTGCAGATACATTTCAACAACATTCCTGCAGATAGAAGCTACCCACTCTGAAACATCTCTGCTTCAGAGATGTTTTAACAACCTACTTTTCCACTGAAGCTGGTCACTATTGGTCCTGTCTTCACTGAGTGTTACACAGATGCAGGTATGTCCTGTTTTTGAAACGGAGTTACCTGCTTCCTGTCTCCTGAGAGCTGCACTTTCACTCAATGAACCATCTGTTTACCTTGATTATTCTCCTGTTGTTCGCATACCTCATTGTGCCTGGATATGTGTCAAGAACTCAGGATCCACTTAATGGTGAACCTGAAAGATTAGTAACAGAAACAGCGCTGAAACACACAAACCCATGCTTACCACATTCTTGGTTACAGGGATGAAACAAAAAAGGATAGAAGAGGTTCAGGTAAATTATGGGTGACTTATCAATTTAATTTTGATAAAATCATATGTACACTAAATTTTCAAAATATATCTTTAAAATACATAATTTATTTGATATGTAATATTTAAACAATAATAATATTCTAGCTGTCTTTCTTGGTCATTTTTGTTATTATTATCCTAATAGGAAAAGGTTAAAATTGTCACAGCAAAGACAGGCACTATATTCTTTGATCTCTTAAGGTGTCATTAACTTCTTAATATAAGAAGATTTATAATGTATATAATCAAAATATAAAAGTGAAGTCATCTCTTTGATTCAAACGTTCTCGAATGAAGCAATTGTCAAGTACATGTTTTTATCTTTATGGATATTTTAAGGCAACCCTAAAGATTTTTTTAAAAAATATGATGAGGGCACTGTTATCACACATAATACAAATTATTTTACAAGTTTGGGAAAAGGGGCAGAACCTTGTCTTTACAAAAAAAAAAAAATACAAAAATTATTCAGGTGTCATGATATCAGCCTGTAGTATCAGCTACTTGGAAAGATAAAATACCATTTCATTTATTAACTTTTGATATTTGTTTGCACTTTCTTCATTATATTGTTCAAGTTAGAGTAGTGCATCAATGATGTCTTTTAGTTTGTAGAGTAACATTTATCCTTGAGGTTTTGTATAATAATCACTGCAAAAAATCAACATTTTTCATCATCAAATAAAGATTTTTATTATCAAATGAATATTTTAATCACTGCTTCCCAGTCCCACAAGAAAATATATTTATATGATATACTTGTATATAAATACATAACATATAACTTTATATAATATACGTATTATTTAGCAAGCCTGAATGTAATCTTATAATTTTTGAGCCTCTTACAAAAGTGATCAATAACACTTCGTCAGTTTTTAGATTTGAAAATATTCAATTAGGCCAGACCTTGTCACGCACACTAATAGCCTTAGCACTTTGCGAAGCCAAGGCAGATAGATTACTTGATCTCAGGAATTTAAAAAAAGCCTGAGGAACATGCTGATACACCATCATTACTAAGATGCAGTAGAATGGCTGAATGTAATGGTCTGCACAAGTAGTCTCGTCTACCTGGGACACTGAGGTGAAATCATTCCCTGAGCTGTAATTCTGTTGCTGAGTAATGAAGAGAACACATGACACACACACACACACACACACACACACAAAAGCACAAAACATGCACACACAACCACACACACACACACACACAGAGGAAAAAATGGCTTAAAACGTCTTCATTTTTTTCCTTTGTTTCACTCATTTTATCAAGGCCATATTTGTGTCATGTATGGTAATAAAAACTGTCACACAACTTTTTATTATATAATGTAGTACATAACTCTTTCTAGTTTGTAGAAGAAGCTGCACCCCTTCATAAGAGTTTTCATAAGAGTTTACTGTTCTTTCAAGAAGGTAGTTCTTAGATAGCTCAGAGACAGGAAGAAAAAGGGATCTTCTGATTTCTGGGCTACCTTCTGTTTCACTCACAGCAATTCCCCCTCTATGTGTTAGAATATCACTTATATTTCTTTTAAAAGTCATTAGTGCACCAGTAATGCACTGACTTCCCATTATGTCTTTCAGTGTAAGTTTCTAAATTTCATAGCTAAACTGTAAGCCTACAGTATGAGTATGATATGCATATATAATTCTAATTTACCTACTTCAGTTCTTTATCCTCACATATCCCATATCCCTCTCTCGTTTTTTCTTGTGCCAACAATTTATTTTCATTACCTTTCTCTACTCAAAACAGTTATTTTTCTGCAAGCTAGTCAATATTTCTGTTCTTGTTCTTTGAAATTATTATAATAATACTTTGAGCTTCTGTCTTTAAAACTTTCACTCAAAAATTTATGTGTGCGTACATGTACGTGTGATTATTTGCAAACATTTGGCACCAGGGACCGGTTTTGTGAAAGACAAGACTTTCCATGACCTGGGGTTGTGGAGACAGTTTTGGAAAGACTTAAGTGCCCTACATTATTTTTTCACTTTATTGCTGTTATTATTACATTATAATATTTAATGAAATAATTATACAACTCACCATAATGTAGAATCAGTGGGAGCCCTGAACTTATTTTCCTGCAGCTAGATGGTTTTCTCTGTGGGTGATGGGAGACAGTTACGGGTGATCAGTTTTTTCATTCTTATAAAGAGTGCAAAAGCTAAATTTCATGTATGTGCAGTTAGTAGTTGGCTCTCGCTTCTATAAAAGTCTGATGCTGCCACTGATCTTACAGAAGGTGGATCTCAGGCAGTAATGTGCACCATATGTAGTGGTTTAAATAGAGATAATGCTTCTGTACTTGTTCACCGCTCACCTGCGGATGTGTAGCCCAGTTCCTAACAAGACACAAATGAATACTGGTTGGGGAAAACCCAACTCAAGCCAAAGAGTTTGAGACCACAGTGAACTGGAATTGTGCCATGCATTTTAGCTTCAGTGACAAAGAAAGAACCTGTCTTCACAGGAAAAAGAAGTAAAGAATACATTTTATAATTTGTATTTTAAATAATATCTTTTGATACAAACGTGAGAAATCTTTTACGACTTTAAATGTGTACATTAACAGTCATCAAAATGTTCTTGATTCTTGGGAATAGGATATCAAATGGAAGGTGCAAATGCACATCATTGTAAAATGTGATAAAAAGTATGTTTTGTTCAGTTTTGAAAAAAAATAATTATCTCACTGAACACAACCAGAAGACATTAGAAGTGTTTGTGCTCATCCACAAAATTAACTTCTGCTTTCTCTTTACTCATTTAGTGGTATCAGAGAGGTAGTCAGGATGATAACTTGTTTAAAGGGAAATGTTATTGATAAAATAGAGTGACTGACTAGGAAAAAAAGTGATTCTTATTAGGTTAATAATTTTGGATGTAAAATAATCTCCCAGATTGTTTTCATCCCTACTCTAAAATAAATTGCAATTTAATGATTGAATCTCGAAGAGTTTACAGAAGAAAGAATTTTCCTTTTTCTACTATAGATATGTCTTGAAGCAAAAAAGTTCCCTAAATTTATGGAGTTACAACAAATTTTAACAACCACTTGTTTTTTCACAAACAGATTTCTTTCTTTAGGCCTAACCAGCTAATGTTATTTCTCTGCAATTTGATTGAGAGATGTAATGGTAAAATATATTTGAGGATACAATATGTTAAATAGCATGTATGTCCTTCTTGACCTTCATAACATCTCACCTCCAAGCTGCCTGCATAATTTTGCACTTATCTGCCATTTAAATTGTGGTTTATTTTTAACATCATACTCCTTGCTATTTACACCTATGAGACTTGGAACAATTGCTTTTCACCCTACCTGCCACTCAATCCACACCTTTTAAATTAATTATATATAGGTTTTACGTTTTTTTTTTTTTTTTTGAGCCGAGCCATAGCCTCGTCCTGTCGCCCAGGCTGGAGTGCAGTGGCGCGATCTCGGCTCACTGCAAGCTCCCCCTCCCGGCCGGGTTCACGCCATTCTCCTGCCTCAGCCTCTCCGAGTAGCTGGGACTACAGGCGCCCGCCTCTACGCCCCGCTAATTTTTCTGTATTTTTAGTACAGACGGAGTTTCACCGTGGTCTGGATCTCCTGATCTCATGATCCGCCCACCTCGGCCTCCCAAAGTGCTGGGATTACAAGCGTGAGCCACCACGCCCGGCCTACCTTTTTATAAGACAGACAGAACAGCTTTGCCAACAGGGTGAAGCCCCATCTCTACTATAAATATGAAAATTAGCCAGGCATGGTGGCAGATGCCTGTAATACTAGCTAGTGGAGAGGCTGAGACAGGTGAATCGCTTGAATCTGAGAGCTGTAGGTTGAATCTGGGAGGTGTAGGTTGCAGGGAGCCGAGATTCTGCCATTGCACTATAGCCTAGGTGAAGAGAGTGAAACTCTGTCACGCAAAATGGACAGTGAGGATTAAACTTATTAATATGTGTGCAGCTCTTTAATGTATTACCTTGTCTTTAAGCACTATAAGTATTAGCTGCTATTATTATTGCTTACTGTATATCTTTAGTTTATTCACACCAAATTCTGCTTAATCGAATAAAAGAAAATAGTAGAGAAGTAGCACAGATAGTAGTGTCTATATGGAACCACACAGCCATCAGTGTCTGTGTCAGTAATGTTTTCTGATGTGCCACAAATAAGAGACTTTTTACATATACAGGTTCTTCAAACACAGATTTCTCTAAACATATATTAAAATGTTTGAAAACAAAAACAATACTACAGTAAAATGTAACAAATTTAAAAGCCATTAGATTATAACTATCTATATAACATTTACATTTTATTAATGATTTATGCAGAGATAAAGTAAACTACACAGGAGGATGTGTGTGCATTATATTTACATACTACACCATTGTAAATCGGAAGCTTGAGCAGACACAAATTATAGTATTTGAGAGGGTTCTGGAGCCAATCCCCTACAGATACCAGAGGATTACTATATATAAATATTTTAAGCTTTGGCAAGAAAGTATTGCTTAAGTTAGTTATGGCGTAATTATCCTAATGATGTTAATGATTATTTACTTTTCTTTTTAAAATAAATTAAAAAGATTATAAACTTTAAAATTATCATTAAATTGTTTTAATGTTTGCTCAGGAAATGAGAACATTTGTACCTGTTCTCTGTTTGTGGTATGTTAACGCAATTAGGCACTTGCTATTTAAATAATTTTCTTTCGTTTCTGTGGCCAACACGAATGATTTGAGTATAACTAAAATAATGTGCAATTACATTCAGCGATTATTTTGAATTTCCTTGGGAGCTGGATATGGGACCTTACACAGCAGCAGGCACTGCAGAGCTGGAAGAGAATAATGTCAAATCAGAAAATCACTTGATTCAACAGAAAGAGTAACCGGAAAATAAAATTACAAAGATCACAAAATACAGACTTGTAGATGTTCCTGTACACAGTGGTCAAGCAAGCAGTAGGTATTATTATTCTTATATTATTCAAACAACGGTAAGATGATGACTGAGATTTCTGGTATAAATTTGATGATGAAGATCTAGCAGGATTTAAAATGGATGAAGAAATCCATTTTAAAGAAATTTTAAAACTCAGTGTTTTGATGGAGAGTACATAAATACATTTGATCATACGCTGAAGTGCATGTCACATAGATGGCAAAAGAGCTGGTAAATTGCTTATATACTTTTCAAACAATAAACAAATGGACATGATAGATGAAGATGATGAGATGGTAAGATATATATTATGGCTAACTCTTGTGACACCTCATCACATCATTATGTCACCAGCCTTTGAGAAAAGTGTATAGTAAGAAAATGTGACATTTATGCATAAATGAAAGCAATGAAGTTGAGAGTATTTGCAGTTTGTGAAAGAACGGCTTATATATAATGGTGTTTATTTAAGCCTCGCTCAGGATAAGCTTTTAGATTACCTTCTTAGTAATAAAAATAATGTATGCTTGGCTTGTAGGATTCTTTACAAGGCATCAACATGTGTTTAATACTTTTCTTCAGTGTTCTTTTAGCTTTTTTCGTGGAATCATTAGCCATAATTTATGTGAATGTGTAGCCTTTCTATTTTAGTTATTTTTAAGTAAAAAAAAATTAAGACATCTGTTCCTTAAAATAGTGGAGCTTAATGTATGGAAATGTGAAGAGCTTTTATTTATCACACGAATTATTATTTTTTACTCAAGCATGAGCTTGAAATGTGGGTTAGTGAAGTGGCAAGATAATCACTGAAAATTGGTCTTACCTAACAAAATTTTATTAAGACAGACCTTGTAAATACAAATGTTTTTGACTGTATATATACATTTTATTTAGAGCAGAATTATTTTTCTGCCTGCATCAAAATAAATGACTATGATTAGTATATAGTGTGCACTTATATTCCTCATTACTACTGGATTTTACGTTAAAAAAATAGTTTGTGGTCCTGCCAGTGACTGGTATATGGCTTTGGATTTTATTCATAGGGAACTTATGATTGGTTTGGTTGTCTATTATACTGCTTTACATTTTCCTAACCATAAAAATATTATTTCAAATTTTAAATATACAATAAACATTTTTTTCGGTAATCGTGAGAGAATTCTTAGTACAAATAAATTGTCTAATCTAAATGTGTGTTTATTTTGTAAAAATTGGCTCCTACTCCAATACATTTATTTTACACCTTTTTCTACTTTATCATTAAGTATGAAGCTTTACCTTTACTAGATAAAATATTAAGTGATAATTTAAAAGATACAGCATATTTTAGATGATATTATTTGCCTCATATTTGTAATTCCAATAATTTGGAAGGCCAAGGCAAAAAGAACACTTGAGGCCAGGAATTTTGAACCTGGTTTGCCAAAATGTGAAACACTATCTCCACAAAAGCTTTTTAAAAAATAGGAAGATATCGTGGCTCACACCAGTACCCTTAGCAATTTGTAAGTCCAAGGTGGGTGGATCACTTCAGGCCTATAATTTGACGCCAGCCTGAACAACATAGCAAGATTCTGTCTCTAAAAAAATTAAAATAATTAAATAAATTGAATAATTATCTGAGCCTACTAGGCTTTTCCTGGAGAACCAACTAATGGGAGGCTGAAGCAGCAAGAACATCGGTATCACAGGCTGTCACTAAGGAGATCAGACAGACATTCTTTTACGTAGATAAGTGGAAACAGCCTACTTTACCTTTACGTTTTTCATATAAATTTGCTTATTTTCTTGCCTTTTTATGACTAAAGGTAGGCTTCCAGTTTGGAGTCAGGGGACAACTTTAGCTGAGCCATCTCCCCCTGAATACACCAAGGCATTCTTCCTCCCTAAACTGTCACCCATCTTAGCTCCCCAAAATGCTCAGCCACAACTTGACTCAGATTGTCCTACATTTAATGTGATTTTGTCTTCTGATCCTATTAACCCCCTCTTTCCTCTATACCCATGTCCCATCTTTTGCTGCTGTCAGTAGTCATTCATCCTCTCACATCACAAAAGAAGTCTGTACTCCCTTCAGCTACAGCAACACGAAAATTCCCGAGAAAAGCAAAACAATTAAAAAATATTTTAAGTTTGCACTTTTTTAATTTAAAAAAACTGTCAAAATTTAGAAACCACATGCATCTGGTAGGGGCACCTGTTTCATCTTCACAGAGTTTACCGACATGAACATTTTTGTTACAAATTGTGAACACGGAAAATTCTGAATTAAACAAGCACACACACAAAAAACAAAACCTAAACTATATTAAACCAAGACAATCTTCTAACAATGACACCTCTTTCTAGTATGAGAGAACTGCCTCCTACAGTATGAGAAATATCAATACTATATTTATTTCTTCTGCACATATTCAACACTTATCAATGCTAAGAAGTTTGAATTTTAATATATCAACTGTCAACCATGAACATATGAAAATTCTTACCGTAAATGAGGCATGGTTATTTTATTCAATACTAAAATCACTTTGCAAATTCAAGTCCTATTTTATAATGATACCGTTATTTTCATAGCACAAAGATTATTCCTTACAAAATCTATTCTTT
>NW_026652300.1:4050493-4091875 GCF_009828535.3 Hylobates moloch | reverse complement strand
AGGATGATTATGAAAGATAATAACAAAAATACTTAAACATGAGACTGTGACAGGAAGAGCAACTAAAATCTCAAGTTAAATTGTGCAAGACAAAATTTTTGTGAGTTCTTAAGTATGATACTTTTACATTCAAAATAAATATTGTGTTTATGTTTGTATAGTACATGCTCTACTAAAAGTATCCCAGTGTCTCAGATGTAGTCAGGCAAGTCTGAGAAAAAGAAAGCACAGAGATGGTCAGAGCAGCAAGAGTAAATGGTAAAATTTATTTCCTCTTCAAGGTAAATATTAATAATACAAATAACACTTTCATTACAGGAATGTATGACCATAGAACTTAGTTTTGATAGGAAAATATTTGTAATTTTAACAAGTTACTTAAAATGATCTGCTAATTGTCTGAGTCATTCATATAAATATGACCTAATATTTATCAATGTCACTGAGATATCATCTAGTAATTAAATTTTAAATATATCCATAAATTAGTAATTTTGAAATGTTGCACTAACATTGAAAACAGTACAAATATTTTTGTTGTACATTTCTGACAATCTATCCATGCCTTTAGTACTACTGTGCAATAGGTTGATGTGAGGAAAATCAGGCTACCCTAAGAGACATTTACTTAAAATTGAATTTCTTAATTTATGCTAGTATCAACAAAAATTTTAAGTGAATTATTTATTTACATTATCACTAAATTTCTTTTTCTTTATTTTAATGAAAGCATACATACATGCTAAGTTTCTCATAGATGTCATTTTTAAACCTGAAAAGCAAAACAACTAACTGGGATCCCTTAAGGATATGGATACCTTTTCCGAGTTCTGGAAATTCTGATTTAGATAGTGTGGGATATGACCTGGAAGTCAATACTTTTCAAAAAGCAACATTAAGAGATAACGTCGGCTGGGCACAGAGACTCAAGTCTGTAATCACAGCACTTTGGGAGGCCGACGTGTGCAGATCACAAGGTCAGGAGTCTGAGACCATCTTGGCCAGCATGGTGAAACCCCGTTTCTACAAAATACAGATATATATATATATATATATATATATTTAACCAGGTGTGGTGGTACACCTGTAGTCCCAGCTTCTAGGGAGGCTAAGCCTGAGGAATCACTTGAACACAGGAGGCAGAGATTGCAGTGAGCCGAGATCTTGTCCTTGCACTCCAGCCTGGACACAGAGCTAGACTCCATCTCAAAAATAAATAAGTAAATAAAATAAAAGAGAAAGAAAGATGACATCAATCAGGCACAATATCTAATCTTAAAGATTACCAGAAAAATGAAACAAATGCATAAATAACCTGAGAATACGTGAAATACATTAAAGTTACACAGATTTGCTATGTATTTATATATATATGCATATACGTATATGGAATATTGCTTGTACTTTAGGACACATTACATGTTATAACTTGATTAAAATATGATTCTCATTTTATATTTAAAAATATAAACATCATTGATAGATCATTATGAAAATGTCTTACCTAAACTGGCATATGTTACAAACAAGTAAATATATTTCTGTAAATAAAATCCCTATGATCTGAATCTTTTCTTCTAAGGACGTTAAGTACTCCTCTTAGTAACTGATCACTCTTACTCAAGTTGTTACATTTCTGTGAAAAAGAAGTATTTATTGGTGTAATAGAATCAAGATTACAAAACAGCTTCTATTTGAATAAAAAGTCTCATTCTTATAAAGAGCAAACGTCTCACAAAGAAAATTATTAAATACAATTCCTCTTTGAGGGAGAAAATAAAGAGCTGTGGTAAATTTTATTGCAGATTTTTTATGCTGCCATAATTAAAACAACAACAACAACAACAGCAACACTTCCACAACTTCAACAGAATAATTTAAGCCATTTAGTTATTTATATTATCACTAATTTTAATTTTATGTTACAGTTTTTTTACTAAAATACCTTTCAATTTAACCAGTAGAAACGTAAGTTTAAAAAAATGTTAACTTTAGTGATTTCCTAAATAATTGTAAATATTCAATACACAAAATAATTTAATCTTGTTTTTCAGAGGGCTGAGAAATCACTATTCATTACCATGAAGTAATTTTTAAAACTAACAGGTATTATAATATATGTAAGCATGCGTTTGTGTATGGCAAATACATCAAATAGAGTCATATAAATTTGCTGATTTGAATCTGGAGACAACATAATTTACTTCTAAGTATGTAATTACTCCAAAAAAAACAAAACAAAACTAACAGCTGTGCAATTAGCTGACTAGAAAGTGATAGAGCAGGAGCACCTTCATCTTGAACAAATACTGCCACATAAACTTCCAGCTCTCTTTTTAGCCCATGCATTTCAAGGAAATCACTTCTCTACTTACTACAAATAATAAGCACATTCCTTTCCCTTCAGCTGCACTAAGATAGGGAAGTTAGAAGCAGACATGGAGGATATGCCTACAACTCCAGAAAGATGTATGAAAACAGGCATATAATGCTCTCTGTCAGAAAACCACAAAAAAAGAGACACAGAGGCAGTCAAAGCTTCTGATAAGCTCTGTGAGACTGAATTATGAAAAACTCTTTGTCTGTTAACAGAGTGTGGCTCTGACTTAACCTGACCAGCTCCCCCTCTCACACTGATTAAAAATAAACACGTCCCTGTTGACTGTCAAGCCACCCTTCAGGTTTATCTCCTCTTTCTTTAATCCTTACATTGGTTGCTGAAACCCTGGACCAGTATTGGTGGCAGAGGCTCCCTTACATCCCAGGAAGCTGTGGGCAATGGCACTTTATCCTAAAGAGACTCCTGGATCCTGAGAGTCTCTGGCCACCTGCCCCATCTTTTCTCTCATTTTACTCTTCAAGCGATTTGTATGAGAAGGACAACTGACCTGAAGGAAATTGCAAGGCTCAGGCCAGGGCTCTAAATCTCTCAAGTGTCAGGAATCCACCTCTGACACTGGCTCCCTCTTTCCTCTTTTCTCTCTCTCTCTCTCTCTGTCTCTCTCTCTCTCTCTCCCTTGCTCTCTCTTCCTCATGTGGCTCCAGTCTGGCAGTCCCTTTGCCAGTTCCAACTGGAACATCCAACAGACAACACTAATTCAGGCATCTGGTAAGATTTACCTTTTCCTTGCCTTTCTCCTGGTACCAGAGAAAGTCCAGACTGCTGTCCACTTCCTCGAAGGACTAATGGGACTAAGCTCAAGGAAACCCTGGGGACACACAGTGCTTTCTCAGCATAACTGTCCTCTTTCAGAAGGAGGATTCTAGGTCTCTATCTATTGTCTGGGGACATCTAGAACAAAACAGAGCTATTTCAAAATACCTTTATAGCAAATGCAGCTTCCAAGAAAGGTCAATAATTAAGTATGTGACTGTACAAATGTATCATTCAGTTGTACCCATGGGAAAGGTTTAGTATTACTGACATTTACAAGAAAAACAGACAAACAAAAAACTTAACAGGTTTTACATTAATGTTGAAAATTGCCAAAAGTTACATCATAACATGTAATTGAAAGTGCTAAACATAAATTTTCATGCAAGGTGTATAAAAACAGTAAAAAGTTAAAAATTGTAAGAAGACTTAAAAATGTACATTTTGATTAAAAATTTAAAAATAGGTTTGGGCAGACACTGAGGTAGCTTGAAGAGTTTTTTTTTTTTTTTTTTCATACCCCAGTGGCACCATAAATGTCAGAAAGAAAGAACCATTCACTCCCTTGAAAGGGGGTGAAGCGAGGGAGCCAAGTGGTCTATCTCAGTGGATGTCACCCCCATGGAGCCCATCAAGCTAAAATCCACTGCCTTGAAATTCTCGCTGCCAGTGCAGTAGTCTAAAGTCAACCTGGAATGCTTGAGATTTGTGGGGACACAGATGTCCACAATTACTGAGGCTTGAGTAGGTGGTTTTTCCCTTCACAATGTAAAGAAAGCAATTGGGAAGTCATGGCAGCTCAGCAAAGCTGCTGTAGCCAGGCTGCCTAGGTAGATTCCTCCTTTTTGATCAGAGCATCTCTGAAAGAATGGCAGCAGCCCCAGTTAGGGGCTTATAGATAAAACTTCCATCTCCCTGAAACAGAGCCCCTGCGGGAAAGTGTGGCTGTAGGCGCAGCTTCAGCAGACTTAAACCTTCCTGCCTGCTGGCTAGGAAGAGAGCTGCAGATCTCCAAAAGACTGCCTTCTCAAGTGGGTCCATGAAGCTCATGCCTATTGACTGGGAGACTCCTCCCAGTGGGGATCGAAAAAAACATCATAGAGGAGTGCTCTGGCTGGCACCTGGCAGGTGCCCCTCTGGTTTGAAGCTTTCAGAGGAAGGAACAGGCAGCAATCTTTGCTTTTCTGCATCCTCTGATAGTGATATACAGGCAAAAATGGTCAGAAGTGGACCTCCAGCAAAGTCCAGCACACTTGCAGCAGAAGGGCCTGATTGATAGAAGGAAAACTAACAACAGAAAGGCATAGTATCAACATCTACTAAAAGGATTTCCTCTATATATAGGAATATATATAAATATATATATATATAATACTCAGGTTTTATTTTATATATGTATACATATATATTTTTTTATATATATATGTGTGTGTATATATATATATATTCAAAGGTCACCAACATCAAAGAACAAGTGTACATAAATGAAGAAAGATGAAAAAAGAAATCACAAAAGGGCTGAAAATTCCAAAAACAAGAACACTTCTTCTCCTCCAAAGGATCATAACTCCTTGCCAGCAAGAAAACAAAACTGAATAGAGAATGAGTTTGAGGAATTGACAGAAGTAGGTTTCAGAAAGTGGGTAATAACAAACTCTTCCGAGCAAGAAAGAATTTTCTAACCCAATGCCAGGAAGCTAAGAACCTCAAGAAAAGGTCAGGGGAATTGCTAACTGGAATAACGAGTTTATTTATGTTTTTATGGAAAAACATAAATAACATGATGGAACTGATAAACATAGCACAGAGACTGCATGAAGCATACACAAGTATCAATAGCCAAATCGATGAAATGGAAGAAAGGATATCAAAGACTGAAAGATCAATTTAATGAAATGAAGCATGAAGAAAAGTTTAGAGAATAAGGAATAAAAAGGAACAAACAACGTCTCCAAGACATATGAGATTATGTGAAAAGACTAAATCTACTTTGTTCGTTTGTTTGTTTGTTTGTTTGAGATGGAGTCTTGCTCTATTGCCCAAGCTGGAGTGCAGGGGTGCGATCTCGGCTCACTGCAACCTCCTCTTCCCAGATTCAAGGGATTCTCCTGCTTCAGCCTCCTGAGTAGCTTGGATTAAAGGCATGCACCATCATGTCAGTGGAAGTTTTGTAATTTTAGGAGAGACAGAGTTTCGCCATATTGCCAAAGCTGGTCTTTAACTCCTGGCCTCAAGTGATCTGCAGACCTCAGCCTCTCAAAGTGCTGAGATTAGGGTCATGAGCTACCATGTCCAGCCCAATTTCAACTTGTTCTATACAATTTCTGTGACATCCTCCACCTTCCCTTCACCCACAAAATGACTATTATTTAGAATTCCAATATATAATGCAAATAAAGCAACTGTCATGACCGACATACCTGCATTGGTATTAGTGTGTATTCGTGGTCTGCTCGATTTTTTTATTGCTTTAAATAGGGGCCTTTGAAGAATCTCCAAGGAACACTTGTCCCAGAGACCCTGAGGAGGTAGCTACTCAGAATTAGATGATAGATTACATTGGGAAATTGAACCCAAAAAGAGAACCTAGGATAGTTTCCAAATGTCTAGCTGAGGGGAACAAACAGAATGTGGCCTCTCTTCTAAGAGGCCCTGATCCCAATCTGTAAAACTTGTGAGTATGTCAGGGTTCATGGCAAAGATAAATTAAGGTTGCTCATCAGTTGACCTTAAGATAGGAAGATTGCCCAGGATCATCCAGCTTGATCAATGCCATTAAAATGGTCTTAAATGTAGAAGATGGAAGCAAAAGAGGAAAGTCAGGGAGAAGTCACAGAAGAACGGAAAAGCAATGTGATGTTGATGGGGCTACAGATAAGGAATGCAGGAGGCCCCTAGAAGCTAGAAAATACAAGGAAACAAATTCTCCTCTAGAGCATCCAAGAGGAACACAGTCCTGCGCACACTTAGATTGTAGCCCAACAAGTACCTGTGTTGCACTCCTATGCTACAGAACTGTAAGATGATATACTTGTCTAACCCACTAAATTTGTAATAATTTGTTACAGTGGCAGTAGGAAACTAAAATAGGCCAAAGCCAGAAAAACCTGCAGATATGAGAGAAAAGGAAGGAAACTCAAGGAAGTGTCAGCAAATGAGTAGAAGGCACATTCTCTTAAGAGCCTGGGGACAAAGGTAGTTCATCTGACAGGGGCATGGGTTTCAAAGCACTGTAGATAAATTGTTACATAGGTGCAATGAGGCATCAAGGTGAAGACATCTGCAGCAATATGGAAATGAGAGTGTAAGAAAGGGGTGGTTCCTCTCCACTGTGTATCCCCACCACTAATACAGAAATTGGTACACAGCAAGTGTTCAATGCTTGCGGAATGGTACTGGAGGGTAGTGGCACAGCCTGCAGCATAGACAGTGTTGAAATGCAAGAACGACAGACATGGCAAGATTTCAGTGTTAAGTAGACTCAACAGTGCAAGGAGCCTTCTGAAACTTCCCATGCTGATGTCTCAGGGGTTTCAGAGGCCCCATGATGAAGTTTATGTTCAGGTCATCGACAGCAACTTTGTGAGAAGTTGCTGAAGTTTTTTAAGTTTCCTATGAAGAAATCCTGCATAACAAGAAACTGGGCTTGTTGGCTGATGAGAGGGAGCCAGGACCCTTATTTGTGATGGAAACAGCAGCTGTCCCTGATAGGTAGGGCAACCTGGTCTTTGACAGGGAGAAGTCCAAAGAAATCAACTTGGTGATATGAGGAGATCTCTCAATACCTTAAATTTAAGGAGTCTACATACACTAACTAGTAATCAACATAAGCATGGGACCAGACATCAGTGAGTCTAGAATCAAAAGGCTAAAAGGTCTCCAGTGAGTGGAAGTATGACACACACACACACACACACACACACATATATATAATCAAGCTTTGGGGTTGACCGTAACTTAGTCTACCTCAGCATTTAAATCAATAACTTGAATGAAGACAACTTATCACATTCAAAAATAACACCAAGAGTTTATTTATTAGAATTCATTAGAAGGCAGAAGTTAGAATTCAAAATGATCCCTGTGGCTAAGGGAGTTGGGTGAAATTAACAAGATAGAAGTTAAGCAAATAGGAAAGAAAGCCCTGTACTTTGGATTAGAAACCAGCTGTAGAACAATAGGACAAGGGAAACCTAGTTTGAGAACAGTTCACCTACATCCAGAAAAGTGTTAACTTACTGCAAGCTCTGTAAGATGTAAAAGTCTGAGAGTTTGGTCAAAAAGCTAATGCAGTTCTAGGTGGTATTAAGAGCAAGATTGGGGAGAATGTTCATGCCCTCTTTGGGGAAGAAAGTGAGTTCTGGGAATCATATCATCTTTGTGGAAGAAACTCATTTCTGGAAATCTATTGTAAATTAATCCACAACTCTGACCTGTGTGTGTTAAAGGTGAGGGGAGGGCAAGATTTATGCTAGGGAAAGCTCTGGAAAGAGGACAAAAGCAACTGAAGGAAATGAGGATGTTTAAATGGTGCCGAGGGGACCTTTTCGGGGTGGAAGGAGAACAGGGTATGACATAGTCCTATCTTTAAATAAAATAAGCTGTCTAATGGTAAAGGAATTTGGCTTGGAATGGCAAATGAGTTTCCTCTCAAGAGTGAAATCTAATCAGCTGGTATTGACTGCCATGAACTGGGGCTGAGAAATTTTCTGAGACTAAATGTGGAAAGAAAAGGGGAAGAATGCTTTGTAGAAAAGAATGTAAGAAAGAATGCTGTGATCAATTATCCTTGTCTCCTATGGATTTTGGGAAGTGCAGTGCCTACATGAGGCTGAACTTGACAGACTTATTCCAATCTGTTCCACAGGTCAAGCCCAGGGCTGCTCATTTGAAGTCACTGAAAACTACAATATAATGGGTGGCTAGAACGCCACCAGTATCAGAGTGAGAGGATGCTTAATGAACTTGGAAGTCCCTGCTCTTAGTTTAATTTGCAGGAAAATGCATGATAAAACTCATGGACTCTCGTTCCAAACACATCCCTTTTTGTAGCTGGCCTCTGTAGAGACTCTATAGAAGAACTTCTGGAAAAACTGTTCATTCCTGCCAACAGCAGTGTTTTCAGTCATACGATAGACCTGGGTCACTGATCTGACATGGTTACATGTCTATTGCAATAAGGAGGGGCAGTTTGAACACTGTTGATAGGTCTCTGTGACATTTTTCTATTAATATTATAAGCAATTATCCCCCCTTTGGGAGAAGTTATGCTAGTTTTTGAAGAACATTTTATCTAATTGTATTCATATATTCAACTGTGTGATCAAAAGTGGGAGTGGGGTCTTCAGTCACAATCTTTTTATTTGCTCGTTTGCTGTTGTTGCCCATGCTAGAGTAAAATCGCGTGATCTCAGCTAACTGCAACCTGTGCTTTCCCAGATCAAGTGATTCTTCTGCTTCAGACTCCCAGAGAGCTTGGATTACAGATGTATGCCACCACACCTCGCTAATTTTTTGTATTTTTAGTGGAAACCAGGTTTCACCATGTTAGCCAGGCTTGTCTGGAACTCCTGACCTCGGTGATCCTTGAGCCTCAGCATCCCAAAGTGCTGGGATTACAGGCATGAGCCACCACGCCTGGCCGATTATTATTACTTTTTATACAGTGGACTGGTGATACTACCTAACAACATTTAAAAGCTATCAACATATTTTTAGAACACTGCTTTCATCATTTCATTATCTCATACAAAAGCCTGGATGCATCTCAACTACAGGATCATGTACTGGTATTCAAAGCAGACTCCCACATTTGTCATGTCTTTTCTCATCCCTATTGTTCCACCTCCACTAGAGTTTAGTCATTTATGTTTTTTTCTTCCCCAAATCCACTTTGTCTGTATCCACTTCAGAGCTACTATTATTTCTCTCGTCCTGCCTGGAATGTTCTCCCTGATACTGCCTGCAACCCCTACCTATTTTTTAAAATCTAACTAAGTCTCTCCTCCTCAATTATTTCCTCCAAAAACCTACTGGTTCTCCACTTCCTAAGAAGTCCTGTCACTCATACTGCCTCTTAAAGACTTTAAGTTTCTCACAGCCAGTGATCAAAATTCATTGTACATGTCTTCAATGATGTGGACAAAGCTGAAACTGATCCAATTTTGTCCTCACGGGACTTAGATACTTTTTCAGGCTTATATTCCCAGCATACAACTCTGGACTCAGGGTAGATTCCTCACTGCCCCCAGAAGGTCCTGGATTTTTGTTTGTTTGTTTGTTTTTTATTACTTTTACTCATTTTTCCCCATCCCTGTGATGCTCTTCTTTTGGCCCACCACCCAAATCCTATGCATCAAGACTCTGAAGAGTTTACACTTTTTCCAAGAGATGATCTGGATCACTTCCATATTCAACCACCTCCCCTGTAAACTCATTACTCAATATATCTATATATCTATCTACATATAGATATATAATATATATTATATATTATATAAGATATATATCTTATATATATAAATATATCTTATAATATAATATATAATATATATATTATATATTATATAAGATATATATCTTATATAATATGTGTGTGTGTGTGTGTGTGTGTGTATATATATATATATATGAGCTTTTCCTCAATTATCTGGCTGTAACGTGTTCATTATTGCTTCTGAGAGGGTTGGCTCCTTTTCTTTTTCATTACATGTAACCATCATGAGGTCAGGCTTGCCTTTCCTCACAATACACAATGGTGGTTACTGAAAAACATTTAGCTCTGTGGATCTCAGTCCTGAGCCATCTTGCTTCCAAGAGGTCATCTGGCAATGTCTGGAGACACTTTTGGTTGTCTCGCTTGGAAGAGAAGGTACTGTTGACAAAATAGAGACCAAGGATACCGCTAAATCTACAAAGCACAGGACAGCCTCCCAAAACAAAGAATCTGCTAGCTCCAAAAGGTAACAGTGGCTCCATTAAGAAACCCGGGATCAACTGAATATTTGGCTGTTAACCACCAAAACAAAGACCCCAAGAGGGCAGAAATTGGAGCTGGAAGTTCTCAGTGAATGGATGAGCCGGTCGGGGCGTGGCAGGTCTGATTGGGCTACCAGAGGGAGGAATGGAGATAGAGCACCAGCCTGCGCCGTCAGGCAGCACCAGTGAAGTCCCACAGGGATTCAAAATGCCGGTTTCGACTCACTCCGTCCTCTACCTGAAGCGACAGACCAACGAGGGAAAGGCAGTCTCAGTCCCGCTGTGAAGACCCCGCACCGGGCTGCTTCAGCCAAGTTCCTCGGGGGCAGATTTTTGGATACCCTGGATGTGCTCCTTCGAATTTTGGGTGGAGATTCTAGCCGGTGCTAG
Organism: Hylobates moloch; assembly: GCF_009828535.3. Classification (NCBI taxonomy): domain Eukaryota; kingdom Metazoa; phylum Chordata; class Mammalia; order Primates; family Hylobatidae; genus Hylobates; species Hylobates moloch. The sequence continues at coordinate 4,081,353 of NW_026652300.1, read as the reverse complement.
GCAACCAAATGCATGTGCCATGTATCTTCAGACCAGGAAGACTGTACTAAGTAGGTCCCCAAGAGGGGCAGGATGCGATGTGACGGCTGTAATCTCACGTTGTTTTTCAGTCTTTCACCTTCCCTCTACCCCCCAAGTAATCTGTAACTATTTTGTCTTCTAATCCAACTTGCTCCCCATTTCTGTTGAGTCAAGATGAGCTGCGCAAAAAGCTACACCAAACGTTGATGCATGTGGGGTTACTGGGCACACTCAAACTGTCGGATTTAAGTTTGTCTGTTCCATAAGTTTTAGAAGTCTAACCTGTAAGAGGTAGTTTACATTTATATTCATCCAATGTTTGGGTTTCAAAACTCTACCCTGAAACATTACAGTCTCTTTGAAACCATTGAGAAAATGTTGCATTTGAGTCAACTTAAAGGAGAATGTTCAAATAATTAATTGAGCTGCCAATAAGATAGGAGCAGAAAGCATTTATATAATGAACACATTTTAGTAAGAATAGGCCTCTTTTATAAATCTGGCTTACAGGTTCCTAAACTAACAAGTGGGTTTGTAATGTGTTTTGATGTGGGACATTGGCAACATATAGAAAAAACTAGTGTTCTCTTTTAATAGTTTAATTGGAGAATGAACACTTTCATCTTTAAACTACATTGATATGCCTGAATATTTCATTTGAGCAGCAAATATCGGTTAGTATACTTTATATTTGGATTAACAGCTAGGAAGAGGATTAGCTCAACGTGTTTTCATTGCAATATGCATTTCATAAGCATATTTTACACTTAAAATATGTAGATACATCCTGTGAATATAGCCTTTTTAAATTTAAGTTACATGGTGTGAGCATTTCTCTGTTTCCTTAAAAGTTTCTTGAAATCCTCATTTTTAGTGGCAACAGTCTTATCTGGATATTTTTGTAACATACACAGCAGTCCCTTGTTGTTAAATATTTTGGTTATATTTTGCAACAGTCCACAGAGGTGTGATGAACTGGCAGAATTTTTTTCCTATACTTCATATCCCAAGCATAAGCTGCTGAAATGGACTTCTAGGGAAGTGAAGTTAAGAGTCTGCAAATGGGTCTGGCTAACCACCAATTTCACTTGGAAGTTGAGGAAAGAAACATTTTTGTAGAACACACTGACCTTCTTGTCTCATGGGGTAAGACTTGTGTAGGAGAAGATTCCTGACTTCTGGCCATGAATCTAGAAACATTATGGAAATAAAAGGAAGTTTTCCAATGAATGTAATACATCTGTGTACATCTCTACTGAGACAATCCTACTGAAATTATTTTACCTTGTTTGATTTCCTTCCTTCCTTCCATCCTTCCTTCCTTCTTTCATTTCTTCCTTCCTTTCTTCCTTTCTCCTTTCCTCCCTTTCTCCCTCCCTCCCTTTATTCCTGCTGTCCTTCCTTCCTTCATTCCTTCTTTCCTTTCTTAATTGTTTTCCTTTCTTTCTTCCTTCCTTCCTTGCAAGACACAAATTCAAAACCACCTAAGCCATGAGTTGATGCACCCTGTATTGAATGGAGAATTGCACCCTCAGTCCATTTCAGTGCAAAGGAACTCCCTCTTACTAGGAACCCCTAACTCTTCAGTGGCTGATCACTAACAAAGATGTGGCTATGAGTCTTCACTTTCTGTTTTCTTTCCAGAAACTGGTTTAGCAAAAGAAAAGGTAACGTGTTTCCTTTTCTGTTTTGAACTTTTTGTTAACAGTTTTTTTTTTCAGCTGACTGTAACATGCTGCATTATAGATAATTGCTTTTATACTAGGTCCACTTCTTATTTCTCTTTGAATTTCCATTGTACCTGCACATAATACATTTGTTATATAACAAGTGATTACTAAATTTGAAATTAATTTATTGGTATTGCATTTAGTCTTTTGTAAAATTGTGATGTACAATCTCTAAATGTTGAGGAGCTCAAATTGATTTATCTATTTTCCATGTTGTTTAATGAGACTCTGCCAACTTGTTGAATGTCTGCTCTGAATTTGGCACTGTGATAGACACACGACAGATGTTTCGTGTGTTACAGATGCGGAACCAGACTGTGGAGAGTTGAATCAAGTAACTTAAGTGATGTAATCCTTAAAAATCTGTAAAGTTTCCAAATAATAAAGTTACTGTCATTTTATTTTTTAGTACCTTTCCAATTATTTTAACTATATTTCTTCACCATTATGGTTAAACATTTGTCCCAGTTTATTATTTTAAAGGTAGATGCAGCAAACTTTCCTTGTGAATGTGTGTGTGTGTGTGTGTGTGCGTGTGTGTGTAGACTGTTTTTTAGAGCAGGTTTTAGTTCACAGCTAGGTTGATGGAGTACAAAGAATTCCTGTACACCCACTGCTCCTACACATGCACAGTCTTTCCCACTGTCAACATCTTTCATCAAGGTGGTACATTTGCTACAATTGATAAGCCTTCCCTGACAAGTCGTTATTGCCAAAGTCTAGAGTTTACATTAAATTTCAATCTTGGTGTTGTGTATATGCTTTTACTTTCTTTAGGTTGTCTATAGTTATCTAAGAGTTTCATATTCCAAAGTTTTAAGGACACAGAAGCTTAGTATTATAAATTATTTTGTTTAACATGAAGTATTACTCTGTTGCTTATGCTGGAGTGCAGTGCCGTGATTCCAGGCTGCAAACTTCACCTCCTGGGTTCCAGCGATTCTCCCGCCTCAGCCTCCGAAGTATCTGGGATACGGGTGCTTGCCCAAGAACCTGGCTAATTTTTGTATTTCTAGTAGAGGCGAGGTTTCACTGTGTTGGCCAGGTTTGTCTCGAACTCCACATCTCAAGTGATCCATTTGCCTTGGCCTCCAAAATGCTGGGATTACAGTTGTGAGCCACAATGCACAGCCTTAGTACAGTATTTGAATTCAAATTTTAAATATGCTGAGTTTCTTCATACACAACCAAATTTTACTTATTGGCCTTATGAATGTATTTATTTACATATTTATTTTTTAGAAGTACGGTCTCACTCTTTCACCAAGTCTGAAAGGCATTGGCATAATCTCAGCTTACTAAAACATCTGCCCCTCCTGGATTCAAGCAATTATACTACTGCAAGATTTTTCTATGTACTTTTCCTTATAAAATAATAAAGCTAATTTTGAAGGAGAAGAGTAAGAAATTTAATTAGATTTAAATTACATGTTTTTCCTTGCTGACGATATCTTACTTGTTAAACAATAGTTCACCTGTTCTGCAGGTCATTATTCCTATATTTTCATTTTTGTAATAACTTTCAGATAGTCAAATAAGAAAACTTCACACAGTATCAACAGCCCTACAGACACACTGAAAGATACTGTTTGTAACAATATCCACCATTGGGAACATTTCTAAAAAAAAAGAAAACTTCAAGAAAGCTGACTTTTAGCCCAAGTATCTTTGTATACTAGGTATGCATCTCAAGCACAATTGAGAGAGTATTAAATGTATTAATATGTCATTAAAGAAGAAAATATGTGTTTAGTAATGTGTAATATAACTTTTATTATATATAAGCACCATCCAGTGTAACTCTTTGTGATGGTGGAAATGTCTTTATCTATACTGTTTAATGTGGTAACTGCTAGTCTCATGAGGCTGTTGAGCAGTTGAACAGTAGCTAGTGTAACTGAATAATTCAATTTTTAATTTACATTTAATTAGCTACAGGTGCTTACTGACTACCATAATGAACAACATGATTCTAAGGTTATAGCCAGTATCTATTGCTTAATTTTTACTTCAGAAGAAAAGGAGATATTATGGAACAATCTATAGGCCAGGACAAGTGCCTCATGCTTGTAATGCCAGGATTTTGGGACGCTGAAGCAGGAGGATCACTGAAGGTCTGGAGGTAGAAATCAGCATGGCCAACACAGTGAAACCCTATCTCTACCAAAAATTCAAAAATGTGTGAGGCATGGTGGCAAATGCCTTTTATCCCAGCTACTCTGGAGGCTGAGGCAAGATAATCACTTGAACCCAGAAGGGGAAGTTTGCAGTGAGCTGAGATCACATGACTGCACTCCAGCCTGGGTAACTTAACTAGGTGCAGTTTTACTCCCCACCAAGGAAAGAAAGAGGAAGAAGAGAGAGAGAGAGGGAGAGAGAGAGAGGAAGGAAGGAAGGAAGGAAGGAAGGAAGGAAGGAAGGAAGGAAGGAAGGAAGGAAGGAGAGATTGTGGTAACACTTCTCACACTTCTCACGCTGTGGCACCAACTTTGGGGATCTGTCCCTTGCAGATCCCTGAACCCGCAAAGGATGAAAAAAGTACACTGAAACATAGATATTCTGCTTTGCCAGTCCAGCTGAAGCTGAGTGTCTGAGCCACTTACAGACTCCAGTAGAGTTTTGTAAACAGTGGCAACTGTGGCCCTGACCAGCTAGTGAAACTCACACTTATCAGTAAAGATTAATTGACGAAGACTTGAGTCAACATCACTGGGGCAAAACTGACATTGCGGACTTCCCTGAGCACTTAAGCACCCACGGTACCTCAAAGGTTAGTCTTCAGACCACGTGAGTAAACAAGCTAGCTAGATAACTTCCCCACATTCCTTTGTCAGTACTTTAATTTATTTAACTAAAGGTAAAGAAAGTCACTTTCAACCATAACTATTACTGAGGTTATGCAAACTCTCTGGCCTTCCAAGATGGCTTGTGGCTATTACTCTATCTTTAATATTTAAATTTCCTGCCAGACTGACTGAGCCCCCCAACATGAAAGAATCTATACATTTACTATATTATATTATATTACAAATAGTTTTTCCATCTTTACAGAGTCTCTTTAAATGCATCTCATTCACAAAGATATCTGGGTGACAACCCTTACCAGCTTTACCTAGCATCCCAGTAAAATTTCTGGAAGTCAGAAAAATGATGAGTAGTGCTAGTCATACTAGTGCCAAAATTTGGATAGAACCCTTAGCTAAAAATAAAATAACTTCTGGTAAATTAAAACTATTTCAAAAGTGATGGCTCCTAATTAAACAACAGAAAACTTATAGAAAGATATAATGTACTGAACTGTTTTCTGTCCCCTGAGTCAGAGACCTGTGATCTTATCCTATTTTAGTATATCTACACTCAGGGGATGCTAAGCTGTTGAATACTAACAGTACTTTCCTCCTAGATTCTATTCACCCGTTCTTCCCACTTTTAATATTTCATTTGACAGACAAAGATACACAGATAACGATATGCACAAAATTTGGACAAGGAAAGAAAATTTGGACATTGGCCCTCTGCTTTTAGAAAGTTATAATTCTTATGTATAATTGGCAAAAGAATAGACACATATATCAATGGGAACAGACATAGAGAATCCAGAAATAGATTCACACAAATATCGTCAATTAATTTTTTTAACAATGGTGCAAAGGCAATTCAATAGAGGAAAGATAGTCTTTTGAATATGCGGCTCTGAGACAATTGAATGTTCATGTGCATGGAAATGAACCATAGACCTAAATGTAAATTGCAAAATTATAAAATTTCCAAATAAAAACAAGAGAAAGTCTATGTGATCCTGAGTTTCATGGTGTGATATAACACCAAAAGCAAGATATACAAAAGGAAAACATAGATAAGTTAGACTTAGTTGAAATTAAAACATCTCTGTGGAAGACACTGTTAAGAGAATGAAAAGATCCAGTGTCAAACCCATAAAGCTTTACATCACCAAGAATAAATATTAATGTTTGCAAATGTTGGTCTGCTGATCCCTGGATAGAATGCAGACTGTGTCAAAACATTCTAACTGTAATCCCCTCACTGAAGAGGATGGGGGTGGGGATAAGGTGCTGAGCTGACTAATGTTTTTAGTTTCAAGAAACCAAAAATTTCAAAAATAATTCATGCTTCTCATTTAAAACAAAGTTTCAGATTATTCGGAACGATATAAAGTGAAAGCAAACTAGCAATTTGTGCCCATGTCTAATGTGAGTCTCCACTGATAACTAGAATTTTAATAATTTTGTTTCTTGGTTATTTTTGTAGAATTGTTTGACTTTAAAACTCTGTGTATTTCTAATTAAAACACACAATCAAATAAAATTATATTATTTATCGTTTTGGCAATTTGCTTTTTCTATCAACCAATATATCTATCTGTAGCAGTATATTGAGACTAATTATTTTTTAAGTAAATATTTAATCCCCTATTAATGGAGATTTAGTTGTCTTATTGTATGCTTTTTTCCATTAGAGGCAACCAATATGCAGTGTGCATGCTGTGTGCGCTTGTAAAAGTACAGCTGTGTGAATTCATAGAATTGGAATGAGTAGAATAAAAGACACTGCATTTTGAATATATATAAGCACTGACACATTCCTCTCCCAAGTGAATGAGCACAGCTACACGTCCAATCCATTCCCAACATTAGCATTACCAAAAGTTTAGTCTTAATGGTGTTATAGGGAAAATAATGGTTTCTTTGCTTTATTAATTTGCATTTCTGATTTTGTTCACGTTTACTCAACATCTGATAATCTTGCTTATCTTTGTTTGACATTTTATTTTTTCTGCAATCTGTCCATTGTTTCCGCATTTTTCTGTTTTGTTTTCTTTTGTTTCAACTGATTTGTAAAAGTTCTTTAATGATATTAAAATTTCATAACTTTAGTCCTGCTTATGCCTCCATATTATTGCAACTATTTTTTGAGTGTATTATTTTTCTTTATTTTATGCCATATGTAAATTTTTAAATTTTATGTAGTGAGATTGATGAATATTTCTCCTTATTGCTTCCAGGTTTTGTATCATGCTTGGGAAGGACTTTTTAAAGATTTATTCTTAAAAGCTATTACCAGACAAAGCTGCTAATTCTTGTGATCCCAGCCCTGGCAGGAGGATCACTTGAGGCCATGAGTTTGAGATCAGCCTGGGCAGGCAACATAAGAAGACCCTGTCTCTACAAAATAAATGAATGAATGAATGAATGAATGAATGAATGAATGAATAAAATAAAATAAAATAAAATAAATAAATTAGCTGGGTGTGGTGTATGTTGGTAAATGCCTGAGCATTTTCAACATATAGAAAACTTGAAACAATTCTAGTCAACACTAACATACCTACCACCTAAATTTCACTATTACATTTGTGTTATATAAGCTTCATCATTTTTATCTACCTGTTCATCTATCTTAGGTTTTTTTTGTGTGTGTATTTCAAAGTAAATTGACAACACGTATGCTTTCCCCGAAGTATACTCTTTACTTTTGAACCAGAAATCTGGCCTCTTACACACCTGACCATGCTTCTGTGTCCTAATTTTATGTGCTACTTTTTAATAGCTGACAACCTTCAGCTTATTGATGACCAATTGGCAGATGCTTATTCTCAGCATATAAAGTTTGAATCTTTAGAAATGAAGCTAAATGAATACAAGAGATAAATAGAAAAGCAACTTCTGGCAGAAATGTGTCAAAAGGTAATCTGTATCTTGTTGCAGTTAACAACAGTCATGTTTTTGTTTGTCACCTAAAGATTTGGTCTTAGGCATGTTAAAAATACTTGGAACTTTTAATAAAAAATGGAGTACTTCAGTGTTGTGCATATTAAGTTTTTCTGATGAGATTTGTTTATGCCTTTGGATTGAGTTCTACAAATACAGTAAATAATATAAAACTATAATTAAATAAATATAACATCTTTGGACAGAGCATTAATGTGGAGCCTAGCTGTAGAGAGAGAATCTGTTACTGTTCTTATAGTATAATGATTGGAACTTTTATTTTTTGTAATAAATTTGCAGTTGAATTTTTCATGGAAGTGATAAGAGTATGAGAAGGAATTAGCTATGTTCTGAAGTTATTCTGAGTAAGCTTGTCAAGCAGAATCTGAAGCCTTCATTCTTTGAGAAAAGATTATCCTTGAGAGAAATCAAAAGCACCAAGAGGTGGTATTTAGAAAAATTTTTGCTGGGTGGCTATTTTCTACAGCTGTTACTGGATTGACTCAAGATCCAGGAATGAGATGTTTCAATTGATGGAACAAGGCCCCTGAAGAGCAGTAGGGACTTTGGCCAAGAGTGCAAAAAAAAAAAAAAAAAAAGAATGGTGGACCTTGAGAAGGATACACAAATTTGTCACAAATTTGTGTCCTTTGAGGCTGGTGGAGAGACAAGAATTGAAGAGGTGACCAGTCAAGTTGGAATTATGAGAAACATAGTTCCACTCACTCTAAAATTTTCTATAGCATTTCTGGAAATAGGGCTTGCTTCAGTTATAAAAAAGCTTCATCTTCTCAGGCAAATTAAGGAGACAGATTAAGCGTTTCATGAGCAACCTGGAGGTGCAGAGTAGCTCATATGGATAAGGTAAGAACAGCTCTTTAAAGGAGAGTGCACTGATTACCTGTACTGATGGCCCAGCTGTGGTTGGGGTAACCTGGAATTGAGAGAGACAAAACCACATGTTTATAGGCGAGTTTTCTGGTCTACCTCTGGAGAGGAATTTTAAGGGTCTCTCTCTGCTGCCCCTTTCAGTGAGGATGGAAAGATGGAGATGCGCAGCAAGTGGAGCTTTGCAGAGCATAATTCATTTTCCTTGAGAAATGCAGCCTATTCATTTGGAGATTCTGTGGTTCTCCTGTGTAGTGAAGGTAAGCAGAGAATAGGGCAAGTGGCTGGTAACCTAGGGGGAAAGGGAGGTTTGAGTGGTAGTCTCAGTGATCAAGAGCTAGATCTGGAGAGACTGGCAGGTGGAAGAATAAAGATCGTCCAGGAGTGTAAATTTGCAGAGTGAGGTTTCAGGTGGAGAATGGAAATCAAAAGCAGTGTGCTGCTACTGGATGGAGACATGAAAATGCGCAAGAGTAAAGATTCCTGGTGTGAAGGAGTCACCAGGGCCCCAAGGGTCATCCATGTGGCCATTTGATCTCATCACTGGGAAAGTAACTGCCAAGGATATGAAGAGGATGAGGAGTGACAGGGAGTTTATGTTGGCTGCTCCATTAAGACATCGTATTCCTTTTCCAAGGGTGAGTCTTAGAGGTGACAGTATTTACAGCAGCATTTCAAACATACATCTAAAACAGCTGCTGCTAGATGTTAAAAGTAGGAAAGATTCCCCCTAGCTCCCACTCTTGCTTGGAGCTTCTCAGTGAGACATAGTTGTTTAATGCTAAGGGCACCCACTCTAAAATTTTCTATAGCATTTCTGGAAATAGGTCTTTCTTCAGCTATAAAATTGAATGTTGGATGCATAGATCTTTGAGATGATTACATTGTGTTTAGACTAATAACTTCATCTTCATAATTCTGTTTATTCAAATGTGAGTATCTGGAGGCTTTGAAGAAGATTGTCATTCTCATAAAACCCAACATGACTGTGTTTCCTCACCTGGAATATCAATCTCCTTCTCTCCTTGATAAAACCATAGTGTCATTCAAGGCCCAGCTTGGATGTCACTGTTGTGATGCCTTCTCTGACTCCTACTGAGCAACTCATTTATGTCTCATTCCTACATGTAGTCGTTATTTACCTCAGTTATAAAATTATCCTATCTTAATTTGATTGTTTCTCCTTGACTGTACTGTGAGGTCTTCAGAGAGGAGGACTGTATCTGTCTACATTTTTATATCCAGTTCCCAGTATGCTGCTTGATATATGATACGTAGTTAGTAAACTTTTGCTCTGTGAAGACATAAGTGGAAGGTTGGCTCATTCATTTACTAGTTCATATGAGCTTGCTAACTCTGAGTCACAATGACTCATGAACTCAAACATTCAGAAAGCACCACCAGAAAAAATGATGGGGATTTTATTCTTTTGGAGTTTTATTTCTAAATGTATATTTTATTTATATTTTTTCTCTGAAAAACTTACCAAATTTTAGTTAAGGGGGCCAGGTATGGTGTCTTATGCCTGTAGTTTTAGCATTTTGAGGGGCTGAGACGGTGAACTCATTTGAGCCCGGCGGAACACCACCAGCCTGGGCAGCATGGCACAACACCATCACTACAAAAAAATTAGCTGAACTTGGTGTTGTGTGTTTGTAGTCTCAGCTACCTAGAAGGCTGAGATAGGAGGATCCCTGTCTGGGAGGCAGAGGTTTCAGTTATCCGAAATCGCAACACTGGACCCAAACCTGCGCAACAGAGCAGAACCCAGTCCCCCCAAAAAATTACACAAGGGACTGAAAGATATTAATTAAGTAGCATAAGTTACAGAAGGGGTGTTAAAAATATATGGAAATGTAGTTTAACAGAAATTGAGAGAGTAAATATTTATGCAGCTGGAATAGATAGTTGGGGAATACATTGAAGTGGATTTTTTTTTTTTTTTTTTGAGCTGCAGTTTTAATCTTTTGCCCAGGCTGGAGTGCAATGGCACTACCATGGCCACTGCAAACTCTGCCTCCCAGTTTCAAGTGATTATTCTGTTTCAGCCTCCCAAGTAGCTGCGATTAGAAGTGCCCACCACTGTACCCAGTTAATTTTTGTAGAGATGTGGTTTCACGATATTGGCCAGGCTCGTCTCAAATTTTGACCTCAGGTGATCAGCCTGTTTTGGCCTCGCAAAGGGCTAGGATTACAGGAGTGAATCAGCATGCCCAGCTGAGTTGGAATTATTTGAAGGTACAATTGTTATTCTCAACTTCTGTACATTGGTTTTTGGAATTTAGGAAGCACTATATTTATTTAAATTTGTTATGTTTTCATTAACTTGCTGCCTAAAACTTAATGCCTTTTTTTTTTTTTTTTTTTTGAGACAGAACTTGCTCTGTCACCCAGTGGAGTGCAGTGACATAATCTCGGCTCACTGCAAATTCCACCTGTCAAGTTCAAGCAATTCCCTTCCTCAACCTCTTGAGTAGCTGGCATTACAGGCACCCACCACCACACCCAGCTAAGTTTTGTATTTTTAATAGAGATGGGGTTTTACCATCTTGGCCAGGCCGATCTTAAACTCCTGATGTCACGACCTACCTGCCTTGGCCTCCCAAAATGCTGAGATTACAAGCATTAGCCACCACAGCCAGCCAAAACTAATGCTTTTTACAGATTGAAACAACAAAATTCATGCTCAAAGCCTTCTTTTACTGAAAGATATGGATTTGCTAAGAGAAGGAAAAGCAGAGCTGAAACAGAGAATTGAAGATTTTGGATTGTATGTATGCATGATTATTTTGGACATTCAGAATGATGAGATTAAAAAGAATTACTAAATATATGTCTAAATGTTCTAATATTTATTGTCAGGTGGAATTCTTTTTTATAAAGATGATATCACACAGCATTAGAAGTTGCACATTAAGAGAAACAAACACTAGGGCTGTGCTTTTGAAATATTGAACATTAAGATGAAAGGCAGAATGAGATGGTATCACCAGGCTAAAATAACATCAAACAGAAAATTTGGAGAAGCTGTTAATACTTAAACAGGTCATATGTTTTAAAATTAACTTCAGTCCTCCAGGTTTGATTGTTTTGTGTGTTTATGTATTGGAACTGGATTTCAAATATCTAGGCCTGCGGCTTTTACCAGCTCTGTGCTCAAAAAAAGGAAGTATTGTGGTTTGACTTGACTTGTACTGGATGAAAATATTTCTCAATGCTATTCACTTTTTCTAAGTGTTCACAAATGTTTCATCCTTCATATATTACCTAGGATTGACAGCAAGCTCACTTGTCTGTAGTTTGCAAAAGAAGCCTTCTTTTCCATGGGGAATGTGCTGTTAATTGAGACCCATAGATGCTTTAGGGATTTTAGCTCATTGAAGAATTTGTCTCAGTGGAGCCAAGATGGCTGAATAGGAGCAGCTCCGGTCTACAGCTCCCAGCGTGAGCAACACAGAAGATGGGTGATTTCTGCATTTCCATCTGAGGTACCAGGTTCATCTCACTAGGGAGTACCAAACAGTGGGTGCAGGACAGTCGCTGCAGCGCACCGTGCACAACCCGAAGCAGGGCAAGGCATTGCTTCACTCGGGAAGTGCAAGGGGTCAGGGAGTTCCCTTTCCTAGTCAAAGAAAGGGATGACAGATGGCACCTGGAAAATCAGGTCACTCCCGCCCTAATACTGCACTTATCCAATGGGCTTGGAAAACGGCACACCAGAAGACTGTGTCCCACACCTGGCTCAGAAGGTCCTACAACCACAAAGTCTCACTGATTGCTAGCACGGCAGTCTGAGATCAAACTGCAAGGCAGCAGCGAGGCTGGGGGAGGGGCACCCGCCATAGCCCAGGCTTGCTTAGGTAAACAAAGCAGCCAGGAAGCTGGAACTGGGTGGAGCCCACTACAGCTCAAGGAGGCCTGCCTGCCTCTGTAGGCTCCACCTCTGGGGGCAGGACACAGACAAACAAAAGGACAGCAGTAACCTCTGCAGACTTAAATGTCTGACAGCTTTGAAGAGAGTAGTGGTTCTCCCAGCACGCAGCTGGAGATCTGAGAATGGGAAGACTGCCTCCTAAAGTGGGTCCCTGACCCCCGAGCAGCCTAACTGGGAGGCACCCCCCAGTAGGGGCAGACTGACACCTCACACAGCCGGGTACTCCTCTGAGAAAAAACTTCCAGAGGAATGATCAGACAGCTGAATTCACAGTTCAGGAAAATCCGCTGTTCTGCAGCCACTGCGCTGACACCCAGGCAAACAGTGTCTGGAGTGGACCTCTAGCAAACTCTAACAGACCTGCAGCTGAGGGTCCTGTCTGTTAGAAGGAAAACTAACAAACAGAAAGGACACCCACACCAAAAACCCATCAGTACATCACCATCATCAGAGACCAAAAGTAGAAAAAACTACAAAGAAGGGGAGAAAACAGAGCAGAAAAACTGGAAACTCCAAAAAGCAGAGCACCACTCCTCCTCCAAAGGAATGCAGTTCCTCACCAGCAATGGAACAAAGCTGGATGGAGGATGACTTTGACGATTTAAGAGAAGAAGGCTTCAGACGATCAAACTACACCAAGCTACAGGAGGAAATTCAAACCAATGGCAAAGAAGTTAAAAACTTTGAAAAACAATTAGACAAATGTATAACTAAAATGACCAATGCAGAGAAGTGCTTGAAGGAGCTGATGGAGCTGACAGCCAAGCTTTGAGAACTAAGTGAAGAATGCAGAAGCCTCAGTAGCCATTGTGATCAACTGGAAGAAAGAGTATCAGTGATGGAAGATGAAATGAAGCAAGAAGCGAAGTTTAGAGAAAAAAGAATAAAAAGAAATGAACAAAGCCTCCAAGAAACATGAGACCATGTGAAAAGACGAAACCTACATCTGATTAGTGTACCTGAAAGTGATAGGGAGAATGGAACCAAGTTGGAAAACACTCTGCAAGATATTATCCAGGAGAACTTCCCCAATCTAGCAAGGCAGACAAACATTCAGATTCAGGAAATACAGAGAACGCCACAAAGATACTCCTCAAGAAGAGCAACTCCAAGACACATAACTGTCAGATTCACCAAAGTTGAAATGAAGGAAAAAATGTTAAGGGCAGCCAGAGACAAAGGTCAGGTTACCCACAAAGGGAAGCCCATCAGACTAACAGCTGATCTATTGGCAGAAACTCTGCAAGCCAGAAGAGAGTGGGGGCCAATATTCAACATTATTAAAGAAAAGAATTTTGAACCCAGAGTTTCATATCCAGCCAAACTAAGCTACATAAGTGAGGGAGAAATACCATACTTTACAGACAAGCAAATGCTGAGAGATTTTGTCACCACCAGGCCTGCCCTGAAAGAGCTCCAGAGGGAAGCACTAAACATGGAAAGGAAGAGCTGGTACCAGCCACTGCAAAAACATGCCAAATTGTAAAGACCATCGAGGCTAAGAAGAAACTGCATCAACTAACGAGCAAAATAAGCAGCTAACATCATAATGACAGGATCAAATTCATACATAACAATATTAACTTTAAATGTAACTGTGCTAAATGCTCCAATTAAAAGACACAGACTGGCAAATTGGATAAGGAGTCAAGACGCATCAGTGTGCTGTATTCAGGAAACCCATCTCACGTGCAGAGACACACATAGACTCAAAACAAAGGGATGGAGGAAGATCTACCAAGCAAACGGAAAACAAAAAAAAGGTAGGGATTGCAATCCTAGACTTTGATAAAATAGACTTTAAACCAACAAAGATCAAAAGAGACAAAGAAGGCCACTTTATAATGGTAAAGGGATGAATTCAACAAGAAGAGCTAACTATCCTAAATATATATGCACCCAATAAAGGAGCATCCAGATTCATAAAGCAAGTCCTGAGTGACCTGCAAAGAGACTTAGACTCCCACACAATAATAATGGGAGATTTTAACACCCCACTGTCAACATTAGACAGATCAACGAGACAGAAAGTTAACAAGGATACCCAGGAAATGAACTCAGCTCTGCACCAAGCAGACCTAATAGACATTTACAGAACTCTCCACCCCAAATCAACAGAATATACATTTTTTTCAGTATCATACCACACCTATTCCAAAATTGACCACATAGTTGGAAGTAAAGCTCTCCTCAGCAAATGTAAAAGAATAGAAATTATAACAAACTGTCTCTCAGACCACAGTGCAATCAAACTACAACTCGAGATTAGGAAACTCACTCAAAACTGCTCAACCACATGGAAACTGAACAACCTGCTCCTGAATGACTACTGGGTACATAATGAAATGAAGGCAGAAATAAGACACAATATACCAGAATCTCTGGGACACATTCAAAGCAGTGTGTAGAAGGAAATTTATAGCACTAAATGCCCAAAAAAGAAAGCAGGAAAGATCCAAAATTGACACCCTAACATCATAAATACAAGAACTAGAAAAGCAAGAGGAAACACATTCGAAAGCTAGCAGAAGGCAAGAAATAACTAAAATCAGAGCAGAACTGAAGGAAATAGAGAAACAAAAAACCCTTCAGAAATTAATGTATCCAGGAGCTGTTTTTTTAAAAGATCAATAAAATTGGTAGACTGCTACCAAGACTAGTAAAGAAGAACCAAATAAACGCAATAAAAAATGAAAAGGGGATATCACCACTGATCCCACAGAAATACAATCTACCATCAGAGAATACTACAAACACTTCTACGCAAATAAACTAGAAAATCTAGAAGAAATGCATAAATTCCTCGACAAATACACCCTCCCAAGACTAAACCAGGAAGAAGTTGAATCTCTGAGTAGACCATAACAGGCCCTGAAATTGTGGCAATAATCAATCGCTTACCAACCAAAAAGAGTCCAGGACCTGATGGAATCACAGCCGAATTCTACCAGAGGTATAAGGAGGAACTGATACCATTCCTGCTGAAACTATTCCAATCAATAGAAAAAGAGAGAATCCTCCCTAACACATTTTATGAGACCAGCATCATCCTGATACCAAAGTCTGGCTAAGACACAACCAAAAAATAGAATTTCAGACCAATATCCTTGATGAACATTGATGCAAAAATCCTCAATAAAATACTGGCAAACCGAATCCAGCAGCACAAAAAAAAGCTTATCCACCATGATCAAGTGGGCTTCATCCCTGGGATGCAAGACTGGTTCAACCTATGCAAATCAATAAATGTAATCCAGCATATAAACAGAACCAAAGACAAAAACCACATGATTATCTCAATAGATGCAGAAAAGGCCTTTGACAAAATTCAACAACCCTTCATGCTAAAAACTCTCAATAAATTAGGTATTGATGGGACGTATCTCAAAATAATAAGACCTATCTATGACAAACCCACAGCCAGTATCATACTGAATGGGCAAAAACTGGAAGCATTTCCTCTGAAAACTGGCACAAGACAGGGATGCCCTCTCTCACCACTCCTATTCAACATAGTGTTGGAAGTTCTGGCCAGGGCAATCAGGCAGGAGAAGGAAATAAAGGGTATTCAATTAGGAAAAGAAGAAGCCAAATTGTCCCTGTTTGCAGATGACATGATTGTATATCTAGAAAACCCCATTGTCTCAGCCTAAAATCTCCTTAAGCTGATAAGCAACTTCAGCAAAGTCTCAGGATAGAAAATCAATGGACAAAAATCACAAGCATTCTTCTACACCAATAACAGACAAACAGAGAGCCAAATTATGAGTGAACTCCCATTCGCATTTCCTTCAAAGATAATAAAATACCTAGGAATCCAACTTACAAGGGACGTGAAGGACCTCTTCAAGGAGAACTACAAACCACTGCTCAATGAAATAAAAGTGGATAGAAACAAATGGAACAGCATTCCATGCTCATCAGTTGGAAGAATCAATATCGTACAAATGGCCATACTGCCCAAGGTAATTTATAGATTCAATGCCGTCCCCATCAAGCTACCAATGACTTTCTTCACAGAACTGGAAAAAACAACTTTAAAGTTCATATGGAACCGAAAAAGAGCCCACATCACCAAGTCAATCCTGAGCCAAAAGAACGTAGCTGGATGCATCACGCTACCTGACTTCGAACTATACTACAAGGCTGCAGTAACCAAAACAGTATGGTACTAGTACCAAAACAGAGATATAGATCAATGGAACAGAACAGAGCCCTCAGAAATAATGCCACATATCTACAACTATCTGATCTTTGACAAACCTGACAAAAACAAGCAATGGGGAGAGGTTTCCCCATTTAATAAATGGTGCTGAGAAAACTGGCTAGCCATATGTAGAAAGCTGAAACTGGATCCCTTCCTTACACCTTATACAAAAATTAATTCAAGATGGATTAAAGACTTAAATGTTAGACCTAAAACCATTAAAATCCTACAAGAAAGCCTAGGCAATACCATTCAGGACATAGGCATAGGCAAGGACTTCATGTCTAAAACACCAAAAGCAATGGCAACAAAAGCCAAAATTGACAAATGAGATCTAATTAAACTAAAGAGCTTCTGCACAGCAAAAGAAACTACCATCAGAGTGAACAGGCAACCTACAGAATGGGAGAAAATTTTTGCAACCTACTCATCTGATAAAGGGCTAATATCCAGAATCTACAATGAATGCAAACAAATTCACAAGAAAACAACAAACAACCCCATCAAAAAGTGGGCGAAGGACATGAACAGACACTTCTCAAAAGAAGGCATTTCTGCAGCCAAAAAACACATGAAAAAATGCACATCATCACTGGCCATCAGAGAAATGCAGATCAAAACCGCAATGAGATACCATCTCACACCAGTTAGAATGGGGATCATTAAAAAGTCAGGAAACAACAGGTGCTGGAGAGGATGTGGAGGAATAGGAACACTTTTACACTGTTGGTGGGACTGTAAACTGGTTCAACTATTGTGGAAGTCAGTGTGGCAATTCCTCAGGGATCTAGAACTAGAAATACCATTTCACCCAGCCATCCCATTTCTGGGTATACACTCAAAGGACTATAAATCATGCTGCTATAAAAACACATGCACATGTATGTTTATTGTGGCACTACTCACAATAGCAAAGACTTGGAACCAACTCAAATGTCCAACAACGATAGACTGGATTAAGAAAATATGGCACATATACACCACGGAATACTACGCAGCCATAAAAAATGGTGAATTCATGTCGTTTGTAGGGACATGGATGAAACTGGAAACCAGCATTCTCAGTAAACTATCACAAGGATAAAAAACCAAACACCCCGTGTTCTCACTCATAGGTAGGAATTGAACAATGAGAACACATGGACACAGGAAGGGGAACATCACACTCCAGGGACTGTTGTGGGGTGAGGGTAGGGGGGAGGGACAGCATAGGAGATATACCTAATGCTAAATGACGAGTTAATGGGTGCAGCACACAGACCTGGCACATGGATACATATGTAACAAACCTGCACATTGTGCACATGTACCCTAAAACCTAAAGCATAATAATAATAATAATAATAATAATAATAATAATAATAATAATAATAAAGAAAAAAAGAATTTGTCTCCATTTTATTTAATGTTGTTTTCTCACTTCTATAGGTTTGATTTTTTTATTTCAGCTAGCTATATACCTTACTCTCATTTTGGCAATAATGAAAAGGTAAATTAATCAAGAGACAAAGAGAAAAAAAAAAGAGAAACAACATTTGGGCAGAGAGAGTGTTTCATTTTTTTTACTCTCATTTTCTCTACTTGTTTTCCATTCTTTCAGCATATGTACTAAATTCAATGTAGTTTACCTCTTCATGGCTTTCCAGATAACCAGAAGATGTAGCTAATACCTGGAGCCTTTAACGCTCCTTTGACTAGTCAGTGTTTTGCAGTACTTCTCAGGATGGCTGGATCTCATTCTGTGAATCCACCTCCCTGGCTTGGGAATTGGTACAATTGGTGATTTAAAGTCTCACTATGAAGACCATTTTATTCTTAAGCACTTGAAAGCCCTGAATGACCCATTTATCAGTTGCCCTCTCTTTGGGAACTTGATGAGTACTCAATCAACAGTTTTTTTTTTCTGTTTTTTTTTTTTTTTGTAAGTTTTGTTGTTGGTGGTGGTGGTGGTGTTTTGGTTTTAAGAGATAGGGTCTTACTATGTTGTCCAGGCTGGTCTGATACTCTTGGGCTCAAGTGATTGTCTTGCCTCAGCATTCTGCAAAGCTGGGATTATTGTTGAAGGCCACCAAACTTGGCTAAAGCTGATAGATTATTAAGCAAGAAAAACAAATATTGTACCTTAAATATCTATGAGTTTATTAATTAAATTCCAGAGTTACAAACAGCATTATAAAAGATTCAAATACATAAGTACACTTTTTTTTTGAGATGGAGATTTGGTATTGTTGCTGAGTGCAATGGTGCAATCTCACTTCACTGCAAACTCTGCCTGCCGAGTTCAAGTGATTCTCCTTCCTCAGTCTCTTGAGTAGCTAGGATTATAGGCGTGTGACAACGTGCCTGGCTAATTTTGTATTTTTAGTAAAGATGGGGTTTCACCATGTTGTCCAGGCTGCTCTTGAACTCCTATCATTAGGTGATCCACCTCCCTTGGCCTCCCAAAGTGCCAGGATTACAGGCATGAGCCACAGCTCCCAGCCCATAAGTGCAGTTTTATTACTTTGTAACTAATAGTATCATTCTTTCAGCCCAGAATTGATTTGGACCATTTATCACCTTTAAATATTGTTTAAGTATTAATTATGGTGTATGAGAACCCACTTCTTTCTTGAGACTCTCTCATTCCCCTCAGTAAGAGACCCTCCCACTCTTCTCAGTCGTATGCCACAGCCCCCTGCTTCTGTTAGTTTCAACACACTGTAAGTAGGTCAGTTCATAAAATACACTGAGAACTTCTGGCTCTTTTCTTCTACTTCCTGGTAAAAATTGTCATGTAGCAGTTTTAGTCTGTTGAACTAAAACCATGTCATGTGATATTTTTCCTAAATTTGTTAACTCAGCTTTTATAGTTTATTTACTTTATGTTTTTTGCTAATTTCAGAACCCAGAAACTCCAGGAAGAAAAACATAAAAGCATGACTGAGGACTTAGGAGATGGGAACAGAATACAAAGTGTCTTGAGGAGACCTATGACTGAAAGCTGAAGAACGAACCTCTGAAGTAATTGCTTGGCACATTTGAGGAAGTAACGTGTGTAAATTACTTTGTTAGAAACATAACAAAAACTACGGAAGTAGTCTCTGATTAACATCTTATTCAAACTTCAGTGTTGAAAAAATACATATGTTTATCAATAGCCAATACTTTCCTGCATTTGAGTTAGGGTCGTTTTTAAAAGATAAGGTAGAGAAAAGCACATCCTCTCTTCTTACTCATGGCTTCCGAACATTTATCGAGGGTCGTGATTTGCTTTAAATTTCATGGTACCTTGTGACTTGCTCAGGTTGCACAGTTGATAAGCTGTAAAGTTTGAATTATAATTGCTTTTCCTCTACCTCACTGATACTGCCACAATGATTGGGATATCTAACAATGTATAAATTATACTCAGTGGTCTGACTGTCAGTGAACATGTGCCTTGTATTCCTTGATGATTCTGCAAAGCCAGAATCAAAAGAAAAGAGATAAAATTAACTATGTAATTGATAGGGAAAGGAAAACATGCACAAGTATGGTTACTTTTGCTTTTCTTTAGTTCGACCTTGTGTGTCAGTGAGTAATACCTCAGTGCTAAGACGCTATGAGCATGTGGTAAATTTTCAGTGCATTCAAAAGCATCTTACACATAAAAAATGTGCAGTTAATACTTGCTGTTAATGTGTTAGGAGGAAATGACTCAACTCAGGTGTTCTGGGCATTTTATTAGCTTCTTTTTATTGCCTTCCTCATAATTTATCACTGATATTCCATTACGCAGAGCTTGCAAATGTTTCTTGAGGTTATTCTATAAACAAATTATATTTTTAAAAAATAGAACAGCTTTTTTAATAGATTCTGAATTCCCAATATATTCTCAATATATTTTGATAACTCTGTAGTTGTCAAGAAGTTGGCAGCAGCTTATTGCCTCTGGTACATGAGAAACTTTATTTTTTACTTACAAAATGATGTATTTTACCCAATTTTTTGTCAGCTTCTATGTTAAAATAGCTAACATGAAGTTTCTGTAGTTACTGAATATTTAGGAATACATGTATTAAAGTATGTTTGTTAATTTTATACAGTTACGGAGCTACTGAACTATTTGGTATCATTGTGACAGCTTCCAGGGCCTGCATGGTGTCTTTCTGGTTTTGGGAATTCTCGTATTATTTTGGCAAGGGTTGGAGTTTGGGGACTGTTCACCACAGGAGTGTTTCTTTATCCTTTTGGAAACAAAAGACAGCTTATAAAAGCAGGAAAAGAAGAGTAAAACTGTGAAAATGTGCCTTTGGGTATCACTAATTCAGATATAATGCTCTTAGCACCTGCTTCCCCGGACTATGCTTGGTCCCTGGGCAGAAAATTCCTTACATTTATTTGGGCTGGGCAGATAGTACAGGTGGGCAGATAGTACAGGTGGTTTGAAAGTGGCTGTCTAATTATCATTTGGGATTGAGTCTGTTGTGTACTTTAATTTTCTTCCTCACTTTTCGGATCAGTTGAGACCAGCTGGGAAGTGATGCTTTCAGTAACCTTATGACAACACAACCCTCCATTTTGTATGACTGTGCTTTACAACATCAAGGCAGGGTTTCACTGGATATTTTATGTTTGACATTCATATCCCTGGCTTTAGTACTGAGGGACTTTGATGTTCAAAAAATGTCATGTTCGGTGCATTCAGGTGCACTTGTACCATAGGTAAGCTCATACATTGATATTCATCTTTTTGGAAAGATAACTCAGAACTTTATATTTAGTCATTCTGATTCTCAGGTATCAACTTCAACTAACGGATGACTACATCATTAAAACTAATGGACTGATTGAAGATGAAAGGAAGAATAAAAGTGATGTTTGGATGGGGTAAGAAGCTGCAGTTTTCAGTTGTGATACGGGTTATTAGCTGCCCAATTTGGGTCTGTTTTACATTCTAAAAAAATACATTACACTTCATTGTCTCTTCAATAGTTCACTTTGTTTGTAATTTTAATTATGTAAAAATTAAAAAAATTGTTTTCACTGACTTTTGAGAAAACATTATCTTTAATATTTTGCATAATCAGAAAGGCCAGTAATTTTTTCTGTATATTTTATTAAACTTTATTTGAATATATTTTGATAAATCTGTAATTATCAAGAAGTTGGCAGCAACTTATTGTCTCTGATACCTATTACTTTTACCCTTGAGATACCTTCTTTTTCACTTGGGAAAATTTTAACTTCTCTGTCTCCTGTGACATAGCTTCTTATTTTCTTGGCTTGTAATGTATTTCATAATTTATAATATTTTTACTGTATATATAACCTTCTGAAATCTTGTATATGTTGCCCTTGAGACTGGAAGGTGAGTCATTTCTCAATCTTCAGATATTTTATATTTCAATATATTCCTAGGAAGTTGCCTATAATGAGAGGTGACGTTTTGGCGGAATTTTCAATTAGACTATTGGGAGTACACCAAGGGTGGTTATTCGATGTTGTCTAGACATCCAGTGTGTGGCTTCCCCTTTTATTACTATCTTGTGGAGACTTACACTTCTTTTATACATTAGTACCATCATCTATGTAACAAATTATGCTTTGATAATACATCTAAATAGATTCAAGTTAAATAAAATGAAAACAACACAATAATACCTACAATACAGTAACTATGTTATCTTTTGCAATACAGTAACAAATAGATTTTCAACTTCAAGGAAGTGAAAATCTCTTTGGTTAGCATGTGTAGATGGTGGAATTTCACCACGTAGATGACAGAGTTTCACATCACCTGTTAGGTGATTTTACTTGCCTGTAAAATCACCTAACAGGGGCAAGTTTTGTCCCCTACACAGGCTATTTCATATTATAAAATAATGGTCATCATGTCTGACATACTGGCCATAAATATTAAATAGCTTTTGTATTCACAGGGAAAACGTTGTGGTGTTTAAAGGGCTCTTTCTTTCAGGAAAAACTGTTTACTTGCAAGAGGAGAACACAGTTACTAATTCAAAAAGGAGGAACTCAATCAATCTGTAAATTTTATGTAAGAACTTGAGGTCATTGTTTAGCATATTTTTTGAAATAGATTTTAAGCAATATATAAAATTTTAGTCATACATAATTTTTCTGAAGTCTTCCTCTTGATGTTTAAACTGCCATTTCTATGGCAAAGAAGGGGATGACTAAAGTTAATTCAATAGTTCTTAACTTCAATCAACACCATATAGGAAAGTGTAGATAGTGCTTTGATTCTTAGGGTCCTTCTTGAATCCTGTTTGTGCATCTAATTTCTTTTTTATTTATTTATTTATTTTTTTTTTTTTGAGACGGAGTCTCGCTCTGTCGCCCAGGCTGGGGTGCAGTGGCGCAATCTCTGCTCACTGCAAGCTCCGCCTCCCAGGTTCACGCCATTCTCCTGCCTCAGCCTCTCCGAGTAGCTGGGACTACAGGCGCCCGCCACCACGCCCGGCTAATTTTTTGTATTTTTAGTAGAGACGGGGTTTCACCGTGGTCTCGATCTCCTGACCTCGTGATCCCCCCGCCTCGGCCTCCCAAAGTGCTGGGATTACAAGCGTGAGCCACCGCGCCCAGCCTGTGCATCTAATTTCTTGTGTGCCTTTGGGCAGGTCCTTTGACTGCATATTCCTCAGCTGTAAACTCTGGG
Source organism: Hylobates moloch (assembly GCF_009828535.3). Lineage (NCBI taxonomy): Eukaryota > Metazoa > Chordata > Mammalia > Primates > Hylobatidae > Hylobates > Hylobates moloch. The sequence continues at coordinate 4,058,204 of NW_026652300.1, read as the reverse complement.
ATATTTTCCACACTATAGGGATTTTGAGGGAATTTGCTGAGCTAACTAGTTCATAGCACAATATTATTATCGGTCTGTTACTACATCAACCTTTTATCTCCTTCCGTCAGCAGCAGCTAAAAATTTCTAACATTACAGTGTTATCTCACAGATTAAAACAAAATGCGTTGCATTTATCACACCCCATTGCTTCCTTGGTTTTCTGTTTATTCTTGTGTTTGCTGTCTGAAGACAAAGCTGGAACTTTTAGGCACTTAAAACATTTTAAATATACAGTTTATTTTGCAAGTTTAACTTAGGTGAGAACTTTGTAGGCCTTCATATGCAAATATGAGATATAGTATACTAAGAAAAGAAAAGCACTGTACAAAATGTCATTTTTGTGCATTCATTTGTTTTTTTGAGACTGAGTCTCATTCTGTCATTCAGCCTAGAGTGCACTAGTGTGATCTCGGCTCACTACAATCATCACCTCCCAGGTACAAGCAATTCTTGTGTCTCCACCTCCAGAAAAGCTGGCATTATAGCCATGCCCCACCACACCAAGCAAATTATGTATTTCTTTTTTTACTTTCTTTCTTGTTTATTTTTTAAGATGGAGTCTCACTCTGTTACCCAAGCTTGAGTGTAATGATGTGAACTGGGCTCACTGCAACCACTGTCTTGGGGTTCAGATGATTCTCCTGCTTCAACTTCCTGGGTAGTTGGTATTACAGACACCTGCTGCCATGCCCAACTAATATTTGTTGTTTCAGTAGAGATGGGGTTTCACTATGTTGGCTAGCCTGGTCTCAAATTTTTGGCCTCGAGTGATCTACCCATCATGGTCTCACAGTGTTCTGGGATTACATATCTGAGCCACAGTGCCCTGCTGTATTTTTAGTAGAGATGGGGGTTTTCCATGTTGTACATGGTGGTCTGTAACTTCTGAGTTCAAGCAATCCTCTCATCTTGGTTTCCCAAAGTGCTGGAGTTACAGGCAAGACCCACCATGCCTGGACATTTCTACCTTACATTTTCATATTTAAAACAAAGCTATGTTGCTATTATGAGTGATTGTTGTTAGGTTCTTCACTGCTACTGAAAAATGGGGTGATAATCTTAGAAGGACCTACTTCATGGGATGTGGTCCATAAAACTTCCTCTGCCCCAATTTTAGGGCAGAAGACAATTTCTGTTACTATAGTTTGGCCATTTTTGCAGAGATTCAGACATCTGTTTAGTGACCTTAGTTAAATTGTGACACTATGCCTAAAGGAGCCTGCAAGTTTTAACTTTTGCAGCACTATGAAGTCATCATTCAATTGTAAAATTTCCTTTTTAAATTTCAGGTTGACTTAATGTCTGTCAAAGCACAGTCTTTGGCAATAACAAAACAAATATATGCTGAATGAAAATGTTCAAGAGATGAGTGACTATTTACTACTAAAAGAAGAAAAATTGGAAGAGAATAAAAATGAAAACGTGCATCTCCCTAAACCAATGTCCACCCCCTAGGTTCAAGCAATTCTCCTGCCTTTGCCTCCCAAGTAGCTCAGACTACAGGAATGCACCACCCACACCCAGAAAATTTTTGTATACTTAATAGAGACAGGGTTGCACCATATTGGCCAAGCTGGTCTCAATCTTTTGACCAAAATGATCCACTAGCCTCGACCTCACAAATAGCTGGGATTACAGATGCAATCCACTGTGCATGGCTTGCATGTTTTAGTGATTCATATTACATCAGTATTATAAAACTATGTTTGTCCTTGTAAGGGGAGGCTTAAATTGGGAAGGTTTATACGATTTCTGGATTAAACTCTGCTAACCTGCCTCTAGGTGGTGTCAAGACATTTTTTGCCCTCTACCTACTGATTGCGTTTCACCAGTGGGGACACCAGCCTACACATACAGTGGTACTGGACTTGCTACTGTGTCTCAAGGCCAAGTGACGTCATAGTTCCTGTGATGACATCTTTCAAGTTCTCTGCACCATCCGCCTCTCTCCATTGCTGAGAATTTCTCCCTCCTTTAATTCTCCATTCCCAAGGAGTGCTAAGAGTGTGGTCCTCTTACTATCCCCAGGAACTCTGCCATCTTTTGTGAGTACCCTGAATAAGTCACTCTTTATTAAAAAGTTCTTAGATGACTTTGATTGTGGGGCCCATCTAATTTCTGCCTAGATCTGAACTGCTGCTGACAGATGCACAGATTACATTGAATCTCGGGTCTGTCATTGAAAGGTAGAGCAGATATCTCCTTCTGTGCATGGTAGAGGTGAGAAACAGACTTTCAGATTAATTTGAGAATGTGAGTTATTTTTTTCTCTACCATTGTGCATTCCACAAGCAATTAATGAATTCCTGTTTTCCCTCCAACAAATCATCTTTCATGTTTTAAAAAGTTTAGCCATTCCAGCAAATATAGATGGGCCATGCTATCTCATTGTTGTAAGTTTCAGTCCCTTAGAGATATATGAGTTTGAGCATCTTTTTGTTTGCTTTCTATCGGTGTATTTTCATTGGTGTGTTCAGCTCTTTACTCATTGTTAATTGGGTAGTATATATTATTTTTGAGTTTCAAGATTTCTGTATTTTCAGTGCAAGTTCTTACTTAGATCTCTATTTTGCAGGTATCTCTTTTCAGTCTGTTGCTTATCTTTCTATTTCCTGAACAAGATTTTACTCAGAGTACAAACTATTTATATAAGAAAACTAAAATTATTATTTTTTTACCGTACTGATCAGCTTTGGTGTCATTTGTTAAAACGTATGACCAAACCTGAGATCACATAAATTTCTTACTGTACTTTCTTCTAGAATTTGCATAGTTTCACATTTGCAGTTAATGGCTCCTTCACCATTAAAAAAAAAAAAAAAGGAGAGGGGGAATTGCTGGCAAAATGGCTGAAGAAAAAGAGCTCCAGACTGCAGCTCCTAGGGAGATAGACACAGAAGTTGAGTGATTCCTGCGTTTCCAACTGAGGTACACTGTTCATCTCATAGGGACTGGTTGGATGGTGGCTGCAGCCCATGGAGTGTGAGCTGAAGCAGGGTAAGTCATCACCTCTCCTGGGAAGCCCAAGGAGTTGGGAAATTTTACCATTTACCCAAGAGAAGCTGTGAGGGAGTTAGCCTGAGGAAACACGCACCCTGTTCCTAATATGTGCTTCTCCCATGGTCTTGACAACCTGCAGACCAGGAGATTCCCTTTGGTACCTACCCCATGAGGGCCATGGGTTTCAAGCACAAAACTGGGTGGTCATTAGAAAAAACACTGAACTAGCTGTAAGACTGTTTTGTTGTTGTTGTTGTTGTTGTTTTTAATACCCCAGCTGTGCCTGGAATGCTTAGGAGACGGAACTGTTCACTCCTCTGAAAAGGGGTGCTGAGGCCAAGGAGCCAAGTGGTCTGGCTCGGAAGGTGCCATCCCCGACGGTGGCAATCCAACTAAGGTTCACCAGATTGAAATTCTCGCTGCCAGCACAGCAGCAGTCTGAGATCTACCTGGGACACTGGAGCTTGGTGGGGGGATGGGCATCTGCCATTGCTGAGGCTTCAGTAGGCTGTTTTACCCTCATGGTGTAAACAAAGCCTCAGGAAAGTTTGAACTGCAGCTCAGCAAGGCTGATGTGGCCAGAAATGTGTCACATTTCTCCTCTCTGGGTAGGGCATTTTTGAAACAAATGAGAGTAGTCCCAGTCAGGGGCTTATAAATAAAACCCCCATCTCCCTGGGACAGAGCACGTGGGGGAAAAGGAAGCCATGGACACAGCTTCAGCAAACTTCAACATCTCTGCCTGATGGCTCTGAAGGAGCAGCGCACCTCCCATCATAGTGTACCAGCTCTGCTAATGGCCAGACTGCCTTCGCATGTGTACCCCTGACCTCTGTGTATCCTGACTGGGAGACACCTCTTGGCAGGGGATGACAGACACCTTGTACAGGAGAGCACTGGCTGGCATCTGACAGATGCCCCTTGGGAATGAAGCTTCCAGAGAAAGAATAGACAGCAATCAATCCGACAGAAAATTAACAAGAATATTCAGGACTTGAACTCAGCTGTGGACTAAGTAAACCTAATAGACATCTACAGAACTATCCACCCCCAAATCAACAGAATATACATTCTTCTCAGTGACACATAATATGTATTCAAAAATTGACCACATAATTGGAAGTAAGACACTCCTCAGCAAATGCAAAAGAATGTAAATTATAACAAAGAGCCTCCCAGACCACAGTGCAATGAAATTAGAACCCAGGATTCAGAAACTCACCCAAACCTGCACAACTACATAGAAACTGAACATTTAAGAGCAGGCTGTAAATCATTGCGGGTAAATAATGAAATAAGGTAAAAATAAAGATATTTTTTGAAACCACTGAGAATGAAGACATAATGTGTCACAAACTCTGGGACACATTTAAAGCAGTGTTTAGGGAAAAATTGATAGCACTAAATGCCCAAAAGAGAAAGCAGGAAAGATCTAAAATTGACACCCTAACATCAAAATTAAAAGAACTACTTTAGCAACAGCAAATGAATTCAAAACCTAGCAGAAGACATAAAATAACTAAGATCAGAGTAGAACTGAAGGAGACAGAGACACAAAAACCTTTCAAAAATCAATAAATCCGTAAGCGGGTTTTTTGAACAGATCAACAATATAGATAGACCACTAGCCAGACTGATAAAGAAGAAAAGAGAGAAAAATCAAATAGATGCAAAAAAAATGATATAGGGAATATCACTGCTGATCATCAGATAATACTATAAACAGCTCTATGCAAATACACTAGAAAATCTAAAAGAAATGGATAAATTCCTGGACAGATACACCCTTCCAAGTTTAAACCAGGAAGAAGTTAAAGCCGTGAATAATCTATTTACAATTCTGAAATTGAGGCAGTAACTGATAGCCTACCAACAAAGAAAATCCAGGACCAGATAGATTCATAGCCAAATTTTATCAGACATACCAAGAAGCACTAGTACCATTCCTTCTGATATTATTACAAACAATACAAAAAGAGGAAATCCTTCATAAATCATTTTATGAGGCCAGCATCATCCTGGTACTAAAACCTGGCAGAGACACGCCAATAAAAGAAGATTTCAGGCCAGTATCCCTGATGAACATTGATGTGAAAATCCTAAATTAAATACTGGAAAACTCAATCCAGCAGCACATCATAAAGCTTATCCACCATGACCATATCAGCTTTACCCCTGGGATGCAAATCTGGTTCAACATATGCAAATCAATAAATGTAATGCATCACATAAACAGAACCAATGAAAAAAACCGCATGATTATGTCAATAGACACAGAAAAGGCATTTGTCAAAATTCAAAACCACTTTATGGTAAAAAATCCCAATAAAGTAGAAATAGATGGAACACATCTCAAAATAATAAGAGCTATTTATGCCAAACCCACTGCCAATATACTGATGGGCAAAAACTGGAAGAATTCCCTTTGAAAACTAGTACAAGACAAGGATGCACTCTCTCTCCACTCTTATTCAACCAAGTATTGAAGCTTCTGTCCAGGGTAATCAGGGAAGAAAAAGAAATAAAGGACATTCAAATCACAAGAGAGGAAGTCAATTTGTCTTTGTGTGCAGATGACATGATTGTATACTTAAAAACCCGTCATCTCAGCATAAAATCTCCTTAAGCTGGTAAGCAACTTCAGCTAAGCCTCAGGATTCAAAATCAATGTGCAAAAATCACAAGCATTCCTACACACAATAACAGACAACAGAAAGACAAATCATGAGTAAACTTCCATTCACAATTACTACTAAGAGAATAAAATACCTCGGAATACAACTAACAATAATGTGAAGAACATATTCAAGGAGAATTTCAAACCACAGCTCCAAAAAATAAGAGAGGATTCAAAGAAATGAAAAATAGCTTCCATGCTCATAGATAGGAAGAATCAATATTGGAAAAATGGCCATACTGCCCAAAGTAATTTATAGATTCAATGCTATCATCATCAAGCTATCAATAATTTTCTTCACAGAATTGGAAAAAAAGCTACTTTGAAGTTCATATGGAACCAAAAAAGAGCCTGCATAGACAAGACAATCTTAAGCAAAAAGAATAAATCTGGAGGCATCATTACTACCTGACTTCAAACAATATTGCAAGGCCACAGTAAGCCAAACAGCAGGGTACTTGTACCAGAACAGATATAGACCAATGAAACGTAACAGTGGCCCCAGAAATAATACCACACAATCTACTACCATCTGATCTTTGACAATCCTGAAACAAGCAAGCAATGGGGAAAAGATTTTCCCTTTAATAAATTGTGTTGGGAAAACAGGCTAGCCATATGCAGATAACAGAAACTGGACCCCTTCCTTACACTTTATGCAAAATCGACTAAAGATGGATTAAAGACTTAAATGTAAGAATTAAAATCATAAAATTCCTAGAAGAAAACCTAAGCAACACCATTCAGGACACAGGCAAAGACTTCATGTTTAAACACCAAAAGCCATGGCAATAAAAGCCAAAATTGACTAATAGGACCTTATTAAACAGAAGAGCTTCTGCAGAGCAAAATAAACTATCATCAGTGTGAACAGACAACCTACAGAATGGGTGAAAAGTCTTGCAATCTGTCTATCTGAAACAAGGCAAGTATTCAGAATCTACAAGGAAATTAAACAAGTTTATAAGAAAAAAGCAAAAGACCTCATCAAACAGTGGGCAAAAGATATGAACAGACACTTCTCAAAATAAGACTTTGATGCAGGCAACAAACATATGAACAAATGCTTATCATCCCACATTATTAGAGAAATACAAATCAAAACCAAAGTGAGATACCATCTCATACCAGTTAGAATGGCAATCAGTACAAATTCAGAAAACAGCAGATGCTGAAGACGACGTAGACAAATAAGATGCTTTCACAGTGTGGGTGGGAGTGTTAGTTATTTAACTATTGTGGAAGACAGTGTGGCGATTTTGCAAGGAGCCAGAGCTAGAAAAACCATTGGACCCAGCAGTCCCATTACTGGGCATATAACCAAAGTACTATAAATCATTCTGCTGTAAGGACACACACACGTGTATGTTTATTGCAGCTCTATTCACAGTAGCAAGGACTTGGGACCAACCCAAATGTGCATCAGTGATAGACTGGATAAAGAAAATGTGGCACATATACACCATGGAATAGTGTGCAGCCGTGAAAATGGATGAGTTCATGTCTTTTGCAGGGACATGAATGAAGCTGGAAACCATCATTCTCAGCAAACTATCACAGATATAGAAAATCAAACACCACATGTTCTCACTTTTAAGTGGGAGTTGAACAATGAGAACATATGGACACAGGGAGAAAAACATCTCATGGTGGCAGGTGGTGGGATAGTGTAGAGAGAACATTAGGATAAATTTAGGTAATGAGTTGATGGGTGCAGCAAACCACCATGGCATGGTCGTTTGCCTTTCTCTAATGACCAGTGATGATGAGCATTTTTTCATACGTCTGTAGGCTGCATAAATGACCTATTTTGAGAAGTGCGAACAGACATACAGGTGGCCAACAAACTTATTTTTAAAAGCTCATGGCCGGGCACGGTTGGCTCACACTTGTAATCCCAGCACTTTGGGAGGCCAAGGCGGGCGGATCACGAGGTCAGGAGATTGAGACCACGGTGAAACCCCGTCTCTACTAAAAATACAGAAAATTAGC
>NW_026652300.1:3941735-4050393 GCF_009828535.3 Hylobates moloch | reverse complement strand
GAGCTTGCAGCGAGCCGAGATTGCACCACTGCACTCCAGCCTGGGCAGCAGAGCAAGACTCCGTCTCAAGAAAAAAAAAAAAATAAAAAATAAAAGCTCAATATTATTGATTACTAAATAAATGCCAATCAAAAGAAAAATGAGATACCATCTCATACCTGTCAGAATGGCTATTATCATAAAGTAAAAGAATAACTGATGCACTTTTGTCTGCTTTCAGTTGTGGGGACACAGACTCCTGGGTGTCTCAGGAATTTTATGTGTAATCTCTCAATCTATTCACCCAGTGCCCATCCTTATCCAATTTTCCAAGGCTTTGTCCAGCTAAGACTTTAAAGTCAGAACTTGTGCTATCTAACTGTAGAAAAGCTAATAATGTGCTGTTTCTAAAGATAAAAAGAATTTCATTGTTAGATAATTGATAAGATCACTCTCAATTTATAAGTCAAGGAAATAATAGTTAATGAAATGAAAGTCTGTGTTTGTGATCATAAGAAAAGAAATTCAGTGCTGAAGACAAATGACACAATTAATTTTTGAAATTACATAAGAATTTATTAGACAGACTATTACCTTGATATCTTCCCTAACTGTTTGTTATTAGGTCCAAGTTTTGTTAGGTTTAAATATTTACATGTTATGTAGTCCATCAGTATATTTAAATGACAAAAAAGTCCTAGCACACATCATGACAATTCATACAAATATTTGTAAATCTATTTAGTGGTACAGTGTAAAGTAAATAAAGTAAGCTTAGATATTTAAGCAGATGATTTATTAATATTTAAATATTGAAATGCTGTGAAGGTATGGAATTATGTCACAGTTTTGGTATCTGGGACTTGGTGCATTTGTGTATCCACATACCCCATTAACTTAATGACTTCTCTTATTACTTTCTGCTGGATGATAAATTTTGGGCCCATGGAGGCTGAAGGACAAACTGTTACCTTTATTGGAAACTCTAGTCCAGCAGGAAAGTTTTCATTTCAGAATGTTATTTCCTGCCAGATAGTTTCTTTTCTCATCTAAGGAAACTTCAGGAGTATTGTTACCTTAGCTGCTCCTCAGGTGGAGCTGGACAGGACTAATTTTACCACACAGCATCACATGGCTATGAGAAAAGCTAATCTATGAAACATTTGATGGAGTAAAACTTATATTTTATTGTTCATCTTTTTATGTACTTGTTTTCCACATGCATGTCTTTCTGCCGAAGTGTGTGTTCAACTACTTCTCCATTTTGTAATCGGATTGTTTGTCTTTTTTTGTTGCATAAGTATGCAAGTTCTTCGTATATTGTGGATAACAGTCTGTTGTTACATACATAACATACAAACCTTCCTTTCTGTAACGTCTTTTCACTTTCTTGATAGTATCTTTTGATGCACAAAAATGTTAATTTTGAGAAAATTCTTTAGTTGCCTGCGCTTTTGGTATCAGATCTAAGAAACCACTGCTAAATCCAAGGTTATGAAGACTTATCCCTATGTTTTCTTCTAGAGTTTATGTTTTTCCTCTAATAGTTAGGCTTTGAAACATTTTCAGTTAATTTTGTTTTGTGTTGTGAGAAAATAGAACAATTTCTTTGTTTGTGATAGTCAGTTTTATAACACAATCTGTTCAATTTACTGATTTTGACTACACATCAAAAATCAGTTGACCACAGAGGTATTGTTGGATTTAAAATTCCATTCCATTGACCTCTGTGTGTGTCCTTATGCCAGTATTATGCTGTTTTGATTACTGCTGCTTAGCAGTAATATTTGAAATTGAGAAATGTGAGCCTCCAAGTTGGTTTTTGTTTTCAAGAACAATTTGGCTATTCAGGATCCCATGAAATGTATATGAATGTTAGAATTGTCTTGCCCATTTCCACCAAAAGGACTTTGGTGTTTTCATAGGAATCACAATGAATTTGTAGATTGCTTCTTGCAGTATTGTTACATAAAAAAATCATCTTCTAATCCAGAAACATTGAGTGTCTTTACATTTATTTAGGGTTTCTGGAATTTATGTCAGCAGTATTTTGTAACTTTTCATGTCTAATTCTTTTTAGTCTTGAAAACAATATGATCATTGATTTTTTGTTGTTGCTTTTCTGTTGCTTAGCTGGGAATGTGGTTGTGCAATCATAGCTCACTGAAGCTTCAAATAGTTTGGCTTGAGCAATCATCCCACCGTGACCGCCCAAAGTACTAGAATTACAGTTGTAAGCCACTACACTCAGCCTGGTTTTTTTTTTTTTTTTGTCTTTTTTCTTTGTTTTGAAAGTTGAAAAAGATGATTTACTTTATAATCAGTGAAAATATAGTACTTTGAATTTCCCAGAAGGCATAATGCACAAGAACTCTAAGTTGCATAGTTGACTTATTGACCATCTTGGTAAAGTTCAATTACTTCTTAAGAAATTGTACCTGGTAATCTTCTAAAATCATCTTTAAATAAACTTCTTAAGTTGTAACAATAAAAATGACAAGACACATTTAAACTATACTGAAGTTTATCAAAGCACTTAAGAAATTTCAACGCATATTTTTTTCTTTCTCTTTTCTTCTTTCTTTCTTTCTTTCTTTCTTTCTTTCTTTCTTTCTTTCTTTCTTTTTCTCTTTCTCTCTCTCTTTCTTTCTTTCTTGACAGTGCCTCATTTTTTGCTGAAGGTGGACTGCAATTGTTCCATCATGGCTCACTGCCGTCTGCAGCCTCCCAATCCTGGGCTCCTTTGTTCTTTCTACCTTAGCCTCAGCCAGAATACCTGGCAATTTTTTTTTTTTTTTTGAGACAATGGTTTACCATGTTGCGTGGGCTCAACTCAAACTTCTGGGCTCAAGTGATGTGCCTGCCTTGACTTATAGGCATTAATAAAACATTTATTGTGTTAGGGTCAGTAAGAGTAAACCAATGTTTTGGCAAAGTTTTGAGCATACATATAATGCAATTATTTGCATAACTCCAGTAATGCTATGGGCAGCTACAACATCAAATAGTTTCATTAACAAACAACTAAAGATATAAAAACACTTAGCCCAATTGTTTAATTGTAGGACGTGTTTATTTTTTCTAGTTTTCACATTTTCTAGATCATTGTTCATTTAAAAATCATTTCCATGGGATAAAGAAAACCACCTATGAGTTACCGAATTTGTTTATTTCTCAGTTTGTGAAAATGTCCTTAATTTGTTGATATTGCAAACAAATTTCAACTCTGTTATTAAAAAACAGAAGACAACCTTGTTAGCAATTAATATTATAGTTACATTGTATACAGGGAATGTGCTATCTGTTAAAAACTACAAACTCAACTACTGGTCTTAAACACTCAAAAGAGTTACCGGTTGATTATAATTTATTTTATCAGTCTATTATATTTATAAACAATCAATTGTATTTACATAAAATCTAGAAAGTTTACAGCCATCAGAAGTTCTAGTGCAGTTTCAGGTGAAATGGGAATTTAAAAATCCCTGTGGAGCTGTACGTGTGCTAATATGTGTAGGTAAAATATGTGCACTCTTTTCTCAGTACTTATAAAAGGATGTCTCTCACATTGACCTCAGTGGTTTTCTTCTCAGTAAAATGACTTGGGCCACACAACAAGATTTCATTATTATTGATATTTATGCATGTTCTTTTATAAAAAATTTATGACTCAAAAGATATTTATTTGACATCATGGGGCTAGGGCTTTCAAAACCACTGGAGGTTTTCTCTTCTTCATCCATTATGTTTTAAAGTAATTCTACTTTGATTTCTCAGAAACTTGAACAATTTCTTGTTAGCCCCATTGCCACTAAAGCCAGGTCCCAATGTAGCAGCACAGCCTCAACTCCAAGGCTGTCCCTCCCCCAGCTGCCTGCATCTATGGCTTCCAGAGCAGTGGGAAAGGTTTCACCTTCCTGTTTTTTTGAGAAATGAAATTGTTGTCTTAATTTCATTTTTATATTGTTTATTGCCAGTGAATAGAAATAGATTTTGTGGCCAGGTGCAATGGCTTATGCCTGTAATCTCAGCACTTTAGGAAGCCAAGGTGGGCATATCACCTGAGGTCAGGAGTTCGAGACCAGCCTGACAGCATGGAGAAACCCAGTCTCTTGTAGAAATACAAAATTAGCTGGGCATGGTGGGGCCTGTCTGAATCCCAGATACTCAGGAGACTGATGCTAGAGAACCCCTAGAACCCAGGAGATGGAGTTTGTGGTAAGCCGAGATTGTGCCATTGTATTCCAGCATAGGCATCAAGAGCAAAATGCCATCAAATGAAAAGATTTTTTGTGTTAATATTTTGTCCTGTTATTTTGCTTAATTTGTTTGCTAGATTTCGTAATTTCTGGTTGGTTCCTCATGGTTTTCTCTGTATGAGATCTGTCAGTAGTTTTACTTTTCTCTTTTAGATATGAACGGCTGTGTGTGTGTGTGTGTGTGTGTGTGTGTGTGTGTGTACATATATAATTGTTCTACTGGAACTTCTAGTACAGTGTTTAATATACTTGAGCATCAGTGATGTGTTTCTCATCCTAAAGCTTTGGTTCCCAAAAATGTAGATAATGATTGTTATGAGTTTTTCATAAAGACATTTTATCAAGTGAAAAAAATGTGAACCACAGTTTATTGGATTTTTAATTGTTAAATATGTTGATTGTCTTTACGTAGTTTTGGTAAAAGTTGAGACAAATGTGGTGTATTCCATCATTTGATTTACGTAATATATTGAAAAGGGGTGGCATTAGAAGGGGAAAAAACCATCGCTTTTCTGAGAAAAGATCTTAAACATTTTGGTGTATAATGTCTTCGCTGTGTAACAAATTCCATGTACTGTTATTTGATTAAACATTATGATGTCTATAATTATCAGATTTAGTAACATTTAGTTTTTTGTCCTAGTGATATCATAAGTTTAATTCAATACTCATTTAGGATTAGAAAGGGGTATGACTTCTCATACTTTTATGAGTATAAGGGGTTAGAGATTAGTGTCATAGAGGATGTATTTACAGTTTTTTAAGCATAATGGGGTAACCTTAAGGAGAGGATAGAAACGGAGGATTATGATATGTTTTACAATTGCAGAAAAGTTCAGGATTAGATTGAGGGTTAGGGCTGGATTTGAGATAAGATTTAGTGCTGTGGTAGGATTAGGGTTGGAGTTACAGTTACGATTAAGGTTATGGGTTAGGGTTGGGGTTGAGTTTAGGGTTAGGGTTCATAATCGGGGTTACGGTTTGGGTTTGGGGTTATGTTATGCTTAGGTTTAGGGTAAAAAGATAGGCTTACATTTAAAAGTTAGGAAATAGGGTCTTGACCAAGGTTAGGGTTACTTTTAAGGGTTAGCTTGTGCGTAAAGTTTAGAGCATTAGTGTTGGGTTTCTGTGTTTGGGTTAGTGTTTATCATTAGAATAGGGCTTAGGATTATGTTTAGGGTTAGGATTCGGGGTTCAGGGTTAGGGTTTAGGGTTACTGTTAATGTTAGTGTTCAATATTTATGTTAGTGTTAGTCATACGGTTAGGGCTTTGTATTTAGGTTTAGCATGATATTAGGGCTGGGTTTGTATTGAGGTTGAGGTTGGTGGTCACGATTAGGGTTATTAGAATTAGTATTAAGATTTTTCAAAGTTGGGGCTAAGATTAATTTTAGGTTTAGGGTTTAGGTTTAATTATGTTTACAAGTTTTGGTTTAGGGCTAGGGTTAGTGTTAAGGTTTAGGGTTTATGACTTAGGGTTAAAGTTATGATTAGGTTCAGTGTTTAGGGTTAGAGTTATTTGTAGGTTTAGTGCCAAGGTTAAGATTATATTAGAATTATGTTAGCTTTACTGTTAGGATAAGGGCATTAGTGTTACTGTTTAGTGTGAGTGCTAGAGTTACGGAATGTAGTTAAAATTACCTTCAGTGTTTTTGTGAATTAGGGTTTTATAGTTAGAATTAGGGTTAGCTTTAGGTGGTAGTGCAAGGGTTTGCATTAGGGTTTGGTTTAGGGTCAGGTTTAGGATTCAGGATGAGGGTGAAAAGTAGGGTAAGTGTTATGTTCAGTTTTATGGTTATGATTAAAAGGTTTGGTTTAGTGTTAAAATTTAGGGTTAGGGTTTAGTGTTCATTTATGGTTTAACACTGGGTACCTGCTTGTGGTTCAGTTAGGGTTAAGACGATGGTTAAATTGTTTGTCTAAAGATTAGGATTAGGGTTAGTGTTAGGGTTAGAGTAGGGCTTGGGATTAGCTGTTAGTGTTAAGAGTTAGGGTTTACGGTTTGGCTAATGTTTGGGGTATTGTTTAGGGTTAATGTTATAATTAGGGTTAGGATTTGGGGTTAGAATGCTCCATTTAGTGTTAGGTAAGGTTTATGTTTATGTTTGGTGTTGGTGTTCATGTAGGAGTAGAGTAAATTTTAGGTTTAGGATTAGAGGGTATGGGTTAAAACTCAGGGTTAGGGTTAGCTTTAGGATATAGAATTAGTGTTAGGGGTTACTGTTAGTGTTAGTGTTAGAGTTTAGTGTTAGTGTTCATGTTTTCATTGGGCTTCTGGCTGTAGGTCTGTTGGTGTTATAGATAGGGCAATGTGTTAGAATTAGGATTAAGTTTAGAATTATTGTTTAATGTTATTGTTAGAGTTAGGGTAGGTGTAGATTAAGCTTTAGGGTTATAGTTATGCTTAGTGTTTAAATTTATATTAAGCAGTTAAGGTTATGTTTAGATTATGATTACAGTCAGGGTTATAATTATTGATTAGAATTAGTGTTAGGGTTAGCATTAGGGTACAGATTGGGGTAACACCATAGGGTTAGAGTTTATGTTGGCAATTAGGCTTAGGGTTAAGGGTTAGGGTTAGGTGTAGGGTTAGGTTTGGGCTAAAGATTAATGTTAGGGTTTGGGTTTTATTAACAGCTAGGTTTAGGTTTGGGGTAGGTGTAGAGTTAGGGTTGTAATAACAGTTTTAGGGTTCAGATTAGAGATTAGGATTAGACTTAATGTGAGTGTTATGTTCATGTTCAGAAGGCAGGTTTAGGAGCTAGAAGTTAGGATTATGTGATAAGGGTTGTGGTTAGTGTTAGGGACTTTTAAAGTTTAGAAATACAGTTTTTTGTTTTTGGTTAGTGTTTTTGTCTTAGGGTTAGGGTTTTGGGATTAGGGTTTTAGACTTAGAGTTTAAGTTCAGGTGTATGTAATGTTTGGGTTACCTTTGTGTTAGGGTTATTATCAAGGTCAGGGTCAAATTCAGTTTTAGCTGTTAGAGTGGGATTATGAGTTGGGATTTGATTTGGGGTTTTGGTTTTAGTGAGTAGTTAGGCATAGGGTTGAGGTTGGCATCAAGTTTGTGGCTTAGGGTTGCTGTTAGTGTTAGGGATTCTGGGTTAGGATTAGGGAGAGGTGGTGGTTTAAGGTTAATGTGATGATTAAGTATAGAGTTAGGGAAGGCACTGGGCAGCTGGGTACTGTATTAGGTCATCAC
This sequence comes from Hylobates moloch, assembly GCF_009828535.3. Lineage (NCBI taxonomy): Eukaryota > Metazoa > Chordata > Mammalia > Primates > Hylobatidae > Hylobates > Hylobates moloch. The sequence goes on along the minus strand of NW_026652300.1, from coordinate 4,042,953 downwards.
TGTGGTTTGCAGAAGGGAGGACTGAACGTTGCACCCAGAACTTATTGGATCTGATTTCAGGGCCATCTTAATTGCTCACTGTACAGTCTGGTAGATTTGGAGCAGTAAGAAGCTGCCTTCTGAGCCCACAGCTTTTCTAAATGTCAACCAATAGCTGACCAAATCCACAGTAGCTTGTTTTTCAGAGTGACAAATGTTTCAATGTAGTCTCTGGAAGGCCCAAAGGAAGGGAACGTAGTGACAGCTTACACCACGGAAACATTTTGGTAAACCTTAGAGGTAACAGTGGAAATAATTAAATGGTGATGGCCAAACACTCTGTGTACCAGCCACAAGTGGAGACTAAGTTGGCACATTCTCCTGCACCAACAGGAAGAAGCAACTTGCAGACTCTGACTCCAGTCTCTGGTGCAGGGGTTGTATGAGATCTGGAATGGCAGCAGAATTTAAAATCACCTGAATTCCAAGTTGTTTGGCCTATTAAATCCTGGAAGGGCTGTTGAGATTGATGGTTGTGGCAGTTCCTTTCTCAAAGAGGGAGACTGAGGCCCGTGAGTGGCGAGACTGGTTCATGTGGCTTGGGATCACTGGACTAAATGTTGTCTCCACTTCTTTACTTTACATTCTTTGTTGTAACACATATCGGCTGTGCTCCTCCCTCCAGGACTGTGTCCATTAGGGGCCACCAGGATCAGGCTCCCAGGCTATGAGGTTCTCCTGTGTCTGGGAGCTGAGACCAGGTTGGCTCCAGGCAGATGCCCAGTGAGGACTGAATTACAGGGGACCTATGAGAAGATAGGGTGCAGTCCCCCAAATCACAAATCAGCTCTCCTTGCTGAAACAGCTAGATTGTGAAAAAATCCACACTACAAACATGGGCTTGCTTTTCCTTTCACCACTGGAGTTGAGACTGGGCAGAGGCTGCCACAGCCACTATGTCCCCTGGCAGTTACCTATCCTCTCCACATGGCTGTCCTGACCCTTTCTCTTGCTCCTCCAACTCTTATGCCTCCTGCCTATTTTAACCTCTGTGAAATGCAAGTCAAAACCACAGTAAGATATCACTTCACATCCATTATAATTGCAAAAAACAAACAAAAAGATAACAATTGAAATGGTTGAAATGGAAGTGGGTAAATGTGAAAGTAAAATGCTGCAGCTGCTGTGGAAAATAGTTTGGTAGTTCATCAAAAGCTAAATATATAATTACCATAGAACCCACAAAATCCACTCCAAGCTACACACACAAAATGTAAAACAGATATTCCAACAAAAACATGTATAGGTATGTTCATAGCAGCATGCACAGTAACTGAAATATGGAAACAAACCAAAAAAAATCTACCAACAAAAAATAAGAAGCGAAATATAGTATGTTCATACAATGGCATAATACTCCTCTGTAAAAAGGATTACAATATTAATGCTACAATGTGAAGAAAATTCAAAATCATTTTGGTTTAAGAAGCTGAACACAAATCTCACATACTGCATGATTTTATTTATATAAATATTTAGAATAAGTAAATCCATAGAGACAAAAAGCAGATTACTGGGTGCTAGGTGTCAGAAAGACGACAGATTGGATATTAGCTCCTTAATAGGTATGGCATTTCTTTTTGGGATAATGAGAATAATTTGGAACTAAAAGGTGGTAGTTGCACACAAATGTGCATGTACTAAGGATCACTAAAGAATTCATTAAGAAACAGTTAATTTTATATTATGTGAATGAATTTCACCTCACTAAAAAGAAAAAAATTTCTTCCTCAGCATTGTCTCAGCAATTTGAGCTCTCTTTCCACAGAATGCTCTTAGCATGGGGTTCTGGTCCCCCCAGAGTCAAGAACTGCCTTGGCCAGGACAGCCACATACTAAGCACGTACTCCAGTCACACTGTCCACCAGCTCCTCAACTTGTTACTAGTAGAAGGTATCTTAGTTACTGGCATCAAATCTATCATGGTTTGCACTAAACTCAACTCTTGCCTCCTCACAAAAAAGAATTTGACTGAGGGGAATAAAGTAGCAAAAGAGGCTGAGAAAAGTTTCACAGCAAACATTCATGTTTATTTAAAATTTTTAGAGTTAGAAAAAATGGAAAGTGCACTTGGAAGAGATCCAAATGGGTGACTTGAAGATATACTATATATACGACTTGCAAATATTTTGTCCCATGCTGTTAGATTTCTTTCCACTATACTGTGTCCTTTGATGCACAAAAGTGTTTAGTTTTGATGAAGTTCAATTGATCTATTTTTTCTTTTGTGTTCATTCATCAATATAGCCAATAAATCGTTTACAAATCCACAGCCAATAAGCACAAGAAAAAATGTTCAAAATCACTAGCCACTTAATACATGAATATCTAAACTACAATGAGATTACCACTTTATCCCCATTAGAATGTCTATGGTTTTTTTTAAGGAAAAGTTTGAGACTGTGGAGAAATTGGAACCCTTAACCATTGCTGAAGACAGTGTGAAATGGCGGTGATGGTTGCACAATGTGAGCATAGTTAATGCTACTGAATTATACACTCAATAATGTTTGAAATGGTAAATTTGTTTATGTAGGTTTTACCACATACCACAAAAGCTTCCTCAGAAGTTGTCCTAAAATAGTTCCATGTGTGATGAAAGAAGGCATTTCTCTGTTATGAGTAGAAGGCTATTTATTTATTCATGCTGGTATACACAATCCTAGCTCTTCTACACAAACAGCATGATCACATCAAACAGAATGAGTCCCTTCTCACCTGCCCATTTGTGTTTCTTTCCATCATTGCATTCTGCTAATCAACTAGCTATCTACCCGCTACAAACTACTATAAATTACAGGTCTGTTTACCATTTCTGTAGACATTTCTTCTCTGTAATATAATAGAAATGAAATCATACAATATGTCATCTCTTCAGACTAGATTTTTTCACTTAGCTTTATGTATGCCTAATACATTCATGGCTTTGCATGACTTCGTAAATCACTCCCTTCTTTTGATGAATAGTATTTCCTTTTGTGAATTTTCCCGGCTTGGTTAATATTGAAGGGCATCCTGATCCCTTAAATTATTTGGCCATTGTCAAGAAAGCAGTTATACATTAATGCCTGTGGTTATTGTTTAGGGGTGAGTTTCCAAATCAGTTGACTAAATACCTAAGTGTACAATTGTTAGCCTATATGATGAGACCATGTTTACCTTTGGAAAAAACTGCCAAACTGGCAGAAGAAAACAATCATATTTTAATGTTGCTGTACAATTATGCATTCCATCAGCAATGAATCAGATTTTCTGCTGCAGTTTTGATTATATTTAAAAAGAAATTCAGACACAGTATAGCTGTTTAGTGCTCTCACACTTATCTTAATTTGCCTTCCCTGGATGACAAGTGTTGTTGAGCATTATTTTGTAGTTATTGTTTGTTCATTAATCTATGATTGCTGCCAAAATGCATGCATGCATGCATTGTGCCATAGGAAACCAATTGTAAAAAATGTACTGTAAGCTCTACTTGGTAAAAACTAAGAAAATTATGCTGGTCCTCAGAGTCATTTATCCTGCTATTTTTTTTCTAATCTTATAGTTACTACAATTAAATAATGAACTGTAGCTGATAAGACGTTGTGGTGTATTAGTTTGATGCTTTGCTGTGTAGAGATTCCTTTCAATCAAGTGATTTCTTCATGGATGTCAAGGGAGCAACAGGAATTTCTAGAGTACAAACTTTCTCTTGGAATTCACAAAAAGCTCTGATTTCAATTTCAGTACTTATCTTGCAATGCTGAATCATTGACAAAGATTAGAACTACAAAGGTTCTGGTTCTTAAATCTGCTTCTGCAAAGTAAGCCAAAGTTTGAAATCACATGTGTTTGGTTGGTTAGCTTTTCATCTTTCACAAAACATTCCACTACATCAGAATCAAATTTGAAGACTGAGATTCATTCAATAATAGTTTACTGTTATTCCTTTTTGCATTTAGAAATCACAAGTCAAATGTCTGATAATTTCAGCAGTACACATTTTAAAAAATAAAAGCCAGAAAGAATGACAGATGAAATTAATTCCATGAATTTATAATAACTTGCTATTTGGTTTTTCTTATTACTGTTACTGTGTTATCTGTCTTGAGAACACAAAATAATAATGCATTGTACCAAGCATTCCAAAATAACTGCCAAAAAAAGCAATTAAATCTTATTTATTTTTTTTTTTTTTACAGAGTTTCACTCTGTTCCCATGGCTGGAGTGGTATGATCTCAACTCTGGTAACCTCAGCTTCCTAGGTTCACACAATTATCCTGTCTCAGCCTCCTGAGTATCTGGGATTACAGGAGCCCACCACCACTCTGGGTTAATTTTTCATATTTTTATTAGAGAGCTTTTTTCACCATGTTGACCAGGATGGTCTCAAACACCTGATCTAGGGACACCCACCTGGCTCAGCCTCCCAAAGTGCTGGGATTACAGGCGTGAGCCACCATGCCTGGCCAAGTTAATCATTTTATCTCTTTATGGAGACAAGTGTAGGTTGAAAACCATCATTTCTAATACTTACCAGTGCCTCAAAATTGTTAGGATAAAAATAAAACTAACAACCAAAGGATACTTATTGGCATCCAGAATTTTAAGAAAAGCTGAGAAATAAAACATCCAGCTTCTGGCTCATTCCTGGAGAGCATGCCCAATGTCTGGGGAACGCTTGGACCCTGGAGGAAGGGTAGGGCTGGCGTAAGTGGCCTTTGGAGGCACTGCCACTCTGGCAGCCACTTTTGCTCCTCAGGAAATGGCTTGGAGCCTCAGGCTGCAGCAGAAGTAACAGGGGCTCAGTGAGCAGTATTTGTGTGCCTGTTTTCCATCTCCATGTCTCCTTTGGTGAGGTATGTATTCAGGTTTTTACCAATTTATTGGGTCATCTTACTTCTTTGTATATTTTGCATAAAAGTCACTTTTCAGATGTGTTTCCTAAATTTTCTCTGCCTGCGGCTTGTATTTTTGTTCTCTTAACCTGGTCATATTTTTTGTTTTGTTTTTTCTCTTATTTTTTTTTTGCTTTCTTTGAGATGAAGTCTCAACGTCACCCAGGCTGTGGTGCAAAGGTGTGATTTCAGCCCACTGCAACCTATGTCTCCTGGGTTCAAGGGAATCTTCTGCCTCAGCTTCCCGAGTAGCTTGGATTATATGAGCCTACCAACAAGCCCACCTATTTTTTTTTTTTTTTTTTTTTTTTTTTGTATTTTTAGTAGTGACAGTGTGGCAGTCAGTTATTATGGGATGAGACGAAGGAGGATAAATTCAGAAATGAAGACAAAGACAAAAAAGATCTGTTCTAAAAGATGGGTTAGGGGGCTTATCACTTCAAGTGAGCAAAGGCCCTGAGCTTCTACAGGCCCCTTTGTATTTATTAGTCAGAATCAACAGGGATAAAAGGCAATTGTTGTTCAGCTGCTTGATTTATCACAGGCTCATATTATTGCTTTCTTTATACTACAGCCTTCAAATGTTCCTATATATAACAACAAGGAATACTGCACTTGGGGAATGACTGCCATCAGCATTCCTTCTGATACCAGATGTGATGTGTCAGTTTGCCAACATCTTGCTTTCATGAGAAAAGTCTGCTTATAGCCACTCCAGTCATTACTGAGTTGGTCATGACCCTCATTCTTTTGGCCTCCAACATCTTTTCCTTTTTGTTTTTGCATTAGTTGAGTAAAGGTAATTGCAGACTATGCAGCTCTTAATTGCTGTTTGGTGGTCCAGCTGATTTTACAGACAATCAACATAAAACAGATATAATAACATTACTCTGATAATCACGATAATGATATTGAGGTGCTATTTCAAGGAGGTCCAAAGTTTAAGGCTCTCTAAACCTTGCTGGAATTCTGCCCAAGTTTTTAAAGATGGCTGAAATGCTTCAATATGCTTATTCAAGTTAAGGTTTTTACTTTGTAAATCATTAATATCAAAAGTAACATTGGATGTGAGAACCCCCTGTAAATGGGCCTTTACAAGATTCCGTGGATATTCCCTTTGGTTTTATTCCAAATTGGTTACACAAATATGATTTTGGTTAACATTACAATGCAATTGCTGATGAAACTACAAGCTTTGTACTTGTTTTCGGAGCCACAGAACTGTAGTCCTTAACATTGGTACTTGCATTTGTATCTCGGTGTTAAGTTTAGTTTTAAGCACCTATGCCCAGTCAGCTGTACACATTCAATTTTCTACATATTGAGCTGCTTGAATGGAGCTGTGCATTGCTACTAAGGACCCCACAACAGATGCTATTAATGTACCTAAGGAGATTTTCACAAAAATTATCATGCCTAAGGCTCTACAAACACAATGCATAAGCTGAGTAAGAAAAAGCTTTACAAAATGTAAATTAGAGGTGGCCGCCCAAGGCTCAGACAGATTTACAGGAATCCACAATCTGGGATTGTGACCTAGCATTATTAAGGGGGATATGCTGTATGTTTGTATTGTACTATGATTAAAGGAATGATAAAATTGACAGGAATCATAAGTCAATTGGGCATTGTTTACCTGGAGTTTTTTTTTTTTTTTTTTTTTTTTTGAGACAGAGTCTCGCTGTCCCCCAGGCTGGAGTGCAGTGGCGCGATCTCGGCTCACTGCAGGCTCCGCCCCCCGGGGTTCACGCCATTCTCCTGCCTCAGCCTCCCGAGTAGCTGGGACTACAGGCGCCCACCACCTTGCTCAGCTAATTTTTTGTATTTTCAGTAGAGACGGGGTTTCACTGTGGTAGCCAGGATGGTCTCGATCTCCTGACCTCATGATCTGCCCACCTCGGCCTCCCAAAGTGCTGGGATTACAGGCGTGAGCCACCACGCCCGGCGAGTTGTTTTTTTTTTTCTGCTTGAAAAACATGTTTTAATAACATGAAGTGTAAATTGAGTGGTAATATTTTCTACCAAAGTAACATTAAAACTGTGTTCAGCACAATTACTGTAATTAGTGTTCTGACACAAATACTGCCATTCATAAAGGGAGTGCTGCCTTCCCTATTGACCCCTGAATTGGATCTGTCTTTCCTTGATAATGCCATTGAGGCAAAGATGGGCTCACGCCTCTTCCACGCCAAGCAAGCTGTGCTGTAGATTGGGATTGAATTCCAGTGCAATGTAGTGAAGAGATGCTAAAGTTTCTTCACCAGCATCATCGAAGTTTACTCTGTGAGGTTGGATTCTCATCTCTCCTGTCTAAATGACTACAGGGTCCCCAGTCAATAATGTCTCCCATTAGCACGGACTGTTGTCTAGCTAGGGGGACAAGACACTGGTTCCAAGGATGGGGGTAATAATTATCAAAGGAAGCCCATTCTGTATAATTAATGCAACTTGGGTGATGGGGCTGGGAGTGATTAGTAGCTATACCAGTAATGTTAATAGATCTAAGGACTAATAAGTACATAATTTTTCCATAGTAACTCAACCATCCTTGGTATTAAATTGCAAAACAACTGCAGCTGAGTGATGTACCCTGGGTGAAGCGTAAAAGAAGTCCCTGCAATGGAGCAGCATAATTGAAAATCATTGTTCTTAGAGTCTAATTGCTCTGTGTCAGGGGAGTTAGGTGTCCTGGTGCTCACACTCCATGATCGTGATAGATCGCAGGGGGACTGTCAATCCAAATTACACTCCATAATACTCGAGGATTGGAAACATGTCCAATATGTTTTTGTCTCTGCACAGGGAAAACAAACTGCACATGGTGTTACTGGTAGCATGGCCATAAACGTGAAGTCGGGGTTTTTACCTGAACCTGGTGCTCCAGCACTTTCAGCTGGCTCACAGCTTGTAATGGAGGAGCCACATCCATAGTTGGAATAAGTGGCTCACTCCAGTCTCCCTTTCCATGTTCACAAACACCTTGAGGGCACTCACAGATTTTATCCCATCTCCTGCAAAAGCACAAGCATACCCTCCTCCTTACATCAGTAAATCTACTGAGCCTGTCCATCATCCTTCTTCTGGGTATTTTCATAATACCTTTCAGTATACTTTCCTTTTTCCCTCTAACATTTACTAATGTCCTTCTGCCACAGTATTACTATCTGTGACAAAAGTCAAAATATTTAAAGTAAATAAGTTTAAAAAAATTAAAGTAAATAAGTAAAAGTAAATGTAATTTTGCTTGAGTTGGTATCTGTTCTCTTCTTTTTACTTTCTGCTTTTCCAGCACATATTGTAATGTTTGATTTGCTCACTGTATAATTCCTTGTCCTTGAGGTTTGTAAGGAATTCCTGATTTATGAGTGATTGAACATAGCTATATTTTTTTTAAAAAAATGATAACTAACATAGGCGAGTCCATTGTCAGTGTTTTTTGTTTGTTTGTTTAGGGACCCCATATGAGCAAATGATGACAGACAATGTCATTGTACATGACCAGCTCTCTGACCTGTTTCGCATGTAGCATTCAGCAAATGAGAATAAGTGTCTATAATCACATGAACAAAGGAGAGTTTTCCAATGGCACCTTCATGAGTAACATCCATCTCTCAGATTTCATTTGGAGCTAAGCCTCATGGGTTACAGTCTTCTGTGGGTGCGACTCCAGGTACATGCTGGAAGGTAGGACACACTTACACCCGGCTGCAGCCTGACTGTGAGGCAAATGAAAGACACAAATAAAGGCAGATGGGTTTTGAAGCAGTAATGCATGAGAAGCTTGAACTTGTTGAAATGCAGAACAAATCAATCAATCTGTCCTATCATTACCTAGAAATAGTGGTGTAGACAGTTGTGTGGGAAAGCAAATATGAGAAATATAAAAAGGAGAAGCACAAGAGCAAAAGGCTTCTTGAAGTCTTAGAAACAAGTTAAACAGCTCTGGTTCTAGGATGCCTTAAATAGTGGCAATCGCAATGTGACTGGCGACATTACAACATAGGCTGAATCATTAGCACTGTCTAAGTGTAAATAGGAGATGAAGCAGTGAGCTGTAAAACCAGAATAACTGCCATTAGTTTTGAGCCTTAAGCTGAAACTCCAGGGATTTTTTTTCTTTGAGTAGGGTTAGGCCCATAAGTAGCACTGTGATCTTAGAAAGAGCCATCAGGAAAATAGGTCTGGCTTCCTGAAATGTGTTTGTGATGAGTAATCACAGGGAAGATGAAGGGTTGAACTTTTAAAACTGCTAAATTTTGTCCGATGCATAATGTTTATCTATTATTCCTACAAACTCTGCAAGAGCAATTTACCTCACAGTCAACATTTCCCATGCTGCAGCCTGTTGTTGAGAATCCAATTTTTTTCCCTTCATAACCTTTAGACTTGCTCTAAAAGGAGAAAAATAATTTTTTTCTGGATCATATCTCTTAAGCATTTTGCATGTATGTCTACCCATTGTTATAAGTTGAGTAATTAAAGAAAGATAAACTTGCAAATACTTTACTGTCTGATTGATTTTTTTTAAAAAAAGCCATTCTATTACAATTACAGATTTTTCTATGAACTGGCCTAAAGGTCCTGTTGGAGAATTGGGGGGTAGAAAGAATAGAGAGAACCAAAGGTTTCGTGGCTGTAGTGGGGAGGTGTGTGTTTGCTGAAGCATTTGCTCTACAAGCTGTAACTCAGCTTCTGTCTCCTTAGTAAGTTACTGAGGAGAATATAATGAATAATCTCCATGGAGTGTCTGAGTGTTTGAGTTGATAAGTGTCAATACCTCGCTTTGGACACAGCCAATTTATATCCCCTAATAATTTTTGGAAATCATTCAAAGTTTGTAATCTCACCCTATGGAGGACTAGTTTCTGAGGTCGAACATTTATTTCAGTAACAATAGCGCCTTAGTATTGGTATTGGAATGTTGTTTCTACCTTTTCTTGAGCTATTTTGAGATTACATGTAGGCAAAGCATGTTTTGTTTCTCTGAACAATTATGTAATTGTTCCATAGCAGTAGCCACAAGAATGTCATCCACATAATGAATGATGAAGGCAGTAGGAAATATATTCTGAGGCTCCTTTAATGATTGTCTTACAAAATGCTGACATAGCATGGGAATGGTGAGCATGCTTTCGGGTAAAACTTTCCACTGGTATTGAGAGACATGCTCTTTTTGATTGCTAGAAGACACAGAGAAAACAAATCAAGTCTTATCCATCTCATGTAAGAGTAGAGTAAGGAAAGAATTTTTAAGATCTACTGGTGTGAGAAGCCAGTCCCTTGGAATGGCTGCCAGGAATGGCAGACATTGCTGTAATGCACCCATTTATTTAATCTGTGTGTTAATAGCTCTCAAATCATGTAGTGATTTGCTGGGAAAACTATCTCTTCTCTATATACTAAACTTTTGCTGAAACTTTACACTTGTGTTCCCACTACTGAATCTTTTAAATTAAGTATTTATGTGTGTGTATTCCAACTAAGTTTTCAAAGAGCAATGTCTTTCTTCCTGTTGGAAATAAAGATTCTGCTATCTGTTTACGTTACTTTTGTCTTTCACCCTTCCTTTTTCTAGATTTTTTTCCCTTCATACTTTTAGACTGGCTGTAGTAAATATATTGTTCATCCTCAAATCGTTCTGTTGCCTGAACAGCTGCCAAATTTTCTGACAAATATAGAATTGGGTTTAGGAGTAATGTAGCATCTTTCCACATAAAATGAAACACCTCTGTTAGATTTGGAATGCCTCTATATATCTATCAGAGTAATCAGAGAACTTGACTACATATAAATTTGTTTTTTGTTTTTTTTTTTCAAAATCTTTCAATAAAAAGTACACCTGAAGTTTAATAGTACCACATTTATTTGAAATTTTCTGCAAGGCCTACAGTAAAGGTGGAGGTCCATTGGGCAGCACAGGGAGAAAAACTGATGATAGGGCTATTGGAAAGCATGTAAAAGAAGGGCACGTAGGGCATTTAGAAGTTGCATTTAAGAGCTACACAGAGGTTTGTCTCTCTGAGTTTGGGAAATTATCTTCTGTAGACTTGCTTGACATGACTACCAAAAGCCCAGAATCAATTTTACAATGCTTACAAAGGTCTGGGTTATCCCCCAAGGTAAAGAAAGCTTGTACATCAGAAACTCACACTAATAGATCTTTTATCTGAAGAAAACATCTGATAATTAGATACTTTCAAATAAACTTTTATCTCAGAAGGCCAGGTGTTATTTTCTTTGAACTGGTATAATTTCCATACCTTTGTGCAGTATAATATGAGCCTTATTTTTTCCCTCTGAGTCTTGAGGGCAAAGAAATTCCAGTGTTTCAGAATGCACTGGTTGAAAGTGCAGACTGAAGATAGTTTGTTACCAAATGAAAAATAAGAAAGATAAAATGTCCCTTATTTATTTTTATTTATTTTTTTGTCAAATTGACCCTGGGTGGGGAAAAATATACAAAGTATCTTCCTTATTATTTCTTACCTCCCAACTCCTTTCTGTCAGGTGAACAACATAGGTGCCCTTCAGGGATGCCACCATAAGCTTCACCTATGTTTTCAGGGAAGGTAACTGGCAGGAGTAGGCCTGTTTACCCGTGTACGATCCTAGCTCTCCATTGCTGATTCCTTGTTTGTTTCCTAAGCCCATTCAACCAAAAGAACTTCGAGGTACCTGGGAAGCCTATGAGAGATTATGCAGTAGTTGGATTGAAGAAAGAGTCTTTAATAGAGTTTAAGACTTTATACTATCCCTGGTTTCCCTTACTGTGGTCCAACAAAACATTGACATCCCTGAGAATAAGATGGATTGACTTTGAAATGTAACATTCTCTTCTTGTTTAGATATCAATGTAGCTGGTGCCTCAAAAAATAGAAAAAGACTCAATGACTTTATTTCTTTTATAAAAGCATCAGCCCTGAGGTTATAATTTGTCTCTCAAGAGCAGCTTCTTTTGACTATTGAAAGTGGAGATTTTCTGCTTACAGTTGGGACATGGAGTCTTAAACTATTAGCAAGATGTGGAAGAGAAAGTTGGAAACTAGTCATTTTAGGCAAAGGCCTGACAAGGGTCTACACAGAGAAAAATTCCATTTTACTAGATGGCACTGTAGAATCTGAAATATTAGGTGAAAACACTGATTCCAAACACTTTTGTCAAAAGTTAGAAAAGGAGGGTTAGGGCTTGATAAAAGTTCACTACAGTATGACTCTTAAATTAATAAGATAGTGGGGAGAGGAGGAGGAGGAGGAGGAGGAGGAGGAGGAGGAAAAGAAGAAGAAGAAGAAGAAGAAGAAGAAGGAGAAGGAGAAGGAGAAGGAGAAGGAGAAGAAGAAGAAGAAGAGGAGGAGGAGGAGGAAGAAGAAACAAGAAGAAGAAGAAAACATGTAGGAGAATGTATTCACTTGGGGTAAAATAACTTTCCTTACAGTGTTATAAATGTCTGTCATTGATTGCCTAAAAGGTTTCCACCAGCTTAAAATTTAGACTAAAATCTTGAATTTTGTTTGTTTCCAAGACACCACCAAAACAGCAACATTTAAATAATATTCCTGATTACTAAATCACCAACTGACTTCACCCAATAAGATGTCTCCAGGTTGCAACAATGCATACTAAGAAGAAATAAGAGATATGATTGACATGAAAAGAAAAGCAAGAAAATTAAATAGAAAATTCTGGAATTCCTGATGCAAGCATCCTGAGGGGCTGTCAATGACTGACCTAATTTAAGAAGGCTTTAGGTAACACTGAGGTGTAGCCTTGGCAAGAAACTTTCAATTGCCTTAAGACCACTTGTAAGTCTCTGCATGGATAAGCTGCTTTGTGAAGAAAAATGAGTTGGAACAGAATCAACCTTTTCATCAACTGATGGTGTTGGGGGACTGTCAAAGTTCTCTCCAACCAGCCTGTCACCTGAGTCTTATAAGGCTGGAAGCCATCCTATTGATTTGAATTGGCTAACTGAGTCTCAGTGTTGTTTGCTCTTGAGTACAAAAAAGAAAAAAAAAACAAACTTAGAACCAAATCCTCAGAAATAAAAGTAAAGCAAAGAATTTGAAGAAATGCTCCTATACTCCTACTCAGTATTCTAATATATTGCTTTCTCAGAACATGTACCAAATATATATAAATTGAAAGTGGGGCTTTGATCTCTTTTCCACTCATGTTTTTTGGACTGGTTTTCTTCTTTGCCTGGACATATGAAACGTGCTATTTGTCTCTGAATCTCTCTGTTGCCTGTGGGGCTTGCTGTTGCTCAGCAGTACTTAACATTTGGCTTAGGAATGATATAACATGTTGCCATGCAAAATCAAAATTTTGGTAATATTTTGGAAAGCTTCTTTGTATTCAACTGGGTTATCAGAATACTTTCTAGGTCCCAATCTATTTGTCTAAAGTCTCATAATTAAAAGAGAACCAGGAACTTAAAGGCACCATCTTTATTGGGCATTTTCTTTAGGGGTAGCAGTTTAATGGAGGGTTGGATGGGAGAATTGAATTAGCTGAGGATGATAAAGTGACTAGAAAAGTCACTGAATATGGACATAAAAAAGCTGGAATATCTGGAAGTTTCTTCTGAGGGTTTCCTGGGGGTTTGTTTCTCTGACTTTTGAGAATTGCTACAGACAAGTCTGATGTGCTAAGAGGTCAACATTACAATGGTTACAAATATCTGGGTACTTTTGTAATACCTAACCTTGTTTTTAATATGAATAAACTCTCTCTTAGATACCTAACATTGTTTTTAATATGAATAGACTTATCCTTAGCTGAGAAAACTAGATGAACTCAATTTGGGCCCTTCATTTACAAGACATAAAAGACACCTTACCCTCCCCCTTTCCTCAAGGGCTTTAACTTGTGCAAGCTGACTCTCAGCATATAAAAGGGTGCAATTAACTGATAAGGTGCTCAGACAAGCGATGTCCCTGCAGTTCCCAGCAATCTGCTCAGAGATGGTACCATAAAGCCTCGGTGTTCATCCAGCAGAAAACGTCCAGAGCCCCCTCACTTATCACTTTGTGATGAATTTAAAACCCCTGCATCTGGAACTGTTTGTTTTCCTGTAACTATTTGTCTTTTTAACTTTTGTCTGTTTTTCCTTCTGTAAGATTGCTGCAACTAGAATCTCCCCTAAAATAAAATTAAGCCCCTTCTTTGGGGCTGAGAGAATTTAGTGCGTTAGTCATCTCTCGGTCACCGGCTAGTAAAGGACTCTTGAATCCATCTCAAAGTGTGGCGATTTCTCTCTAACTCACTCAGGTACAACATTTGGAGGTCCCAGCAAGGCTTCTATTTAATTCACACTGGGTGAGGCCGGGCTTGCTCCAGGCTCCCCCTAACAGATGGTTGGCTTATCTAGGGGGGCACCGCCTGAAAATGTTCCAGGTGCCCATAGGCGACCATCTTCCGGAGGAGAGTGGATCGACTACCAGTGTATGCCTACAAAGTTCAACTTCTGAGTACTCAGCTTCTGGTCCCGGGAAGGTAAGTCAGATCTGACTTTGGTTGGGTGAGAGGGAAGCGGACCTGATGAGGGTGCCTCTCTCTGCAACTCTGCCCACATTCCAAGACATTGGAGGACAGAGCCTTTGTTTTCTTTTAGGTACCTTTGGTTCTGGTTTGAGGGGAGGGATATGTTCCTGATGAGGGCATCTTTGTCCAACTCTATTCATAGTCCAGGACGCTGGAGGACAGAGTCTTGGTTTCTGGCGGCTGGCCTCGCCATTAAGACTAGTCTGTCACTCTCTCCCCTTCACTTTCTGTCTCTCTCTGTCTCTCTCCCCACCTTTCTCTATCTCTTCTCCTTCTCTCATTCTGGTCTCCCAGAGACCTCTGTTTAGAAAGGGAATAAGAAAAATTGTTATAAACTCTGTGTGAATGTGTGCATGATTGTGGAATTCAACAGCTTGCACTTGAAGTTCCAGTTTGTAGCTCTACAGTGAAAGCTATGGATTTCAAGTGGGCTCTCACCTGCAGTTCTGTGGCTACCTCATAAGGCTTTAGGCAGCATCAGGCATAACTCAATCTGAGCCAGGGGTTTATACTGGCCTGCCAATGCTAAGAGGAGCCTAAGTCCCCTTAGGGGGAGTGGTTACGTGGGCATCTGACAGATCCCATCATGGGACCCCTACCCTTGTTTGTCTCTAAAAGTTGCCATAATTGTTTCTATACCCTGGGGTCTATTGCCTGTTTTTTGTCTATTGTCCTGTTCGCATTTATTGTCCTGTTTAGTGTTTGTCAATGTTTCTTATGTCAAGTCATCAACACTGCCCAAGAAGTCTGTGCAAGGACTTCTTCAAGGTCCTCAGTGCTGATTTTTTTTATCACAGGAGGTCAAATTTCTCAACAGCCATTCAGCTGGCCATCCCAGAAGGAAGCTATTCGGTGAATTCCCACTCCCACCACCAAGAGACAGGTACCTGAGTTCCTGGGGCCCATGGGATACTGTCACCTATGGATTTTAGTGTTCACGGAGATGCCAAGCACCTGTACACTGCTACAGGAGGGAATGACCCACTAATTTGGATGGAAACAGAGGAATACGCTTTCCAAAACCTGAAAAAGGCATCAACTGAGGCCCCTGCTCTAGCCCTTCCAAATATCTCAAAGCCATTTCACCTTTTTGTCCATGAAAACTAGGGAGTTGCTAAAGGGATACTCATTCAGATCTTGGGGCCATGGTGATGTCCAGTTACATATTTGTCCAAGAGAATAGACCCCATGGCCTCCAGGTGGCTCAGTGGCCTGGGAGCCATAGCAGCCACAGCAAGCCTAGTTCAGGAGGCTGATAAACTGACTTTAAGTCAAAACTTAACCCTTACGGCTCCTCATGCCATAGAGACTTTGCTGTGAAGTGCTTCTGGCAAATGGTTGTCAAATGCTCACATTTTACAGTATCAGAGTTTACTATTAGATCAGCCTTTTTTAACTTTCTCTCCCACAGTATTTAAATCCACTAAATTTACTCCCATATCCAGACTTCACCACACATGTCCATACTGCCAACAACTGTTAGAGACCACAGAAACCGGCCGACATGATCTCCAAGATGTGCCCTTAAAGGAGGCACACACCACCGTGGTTCCAGAGAGTAGCAGCCTCCTTGAGTAGGGAGTTCAAAAGAGTGATGCGGCCATCACCATGGAGATGGATATTCTGTGAGCCAAAGCTCTACCAGCTGGCACCTCAGCTCAGAGAGCTGAGTTTGTTGCCCTCACACAGGCTCTCCGATTGGGTAAGGACAAATGTATTAACATTTACACTAACAGTAGATATGCATTCGCTACTTTGCATGTGCATTGAGCCATCTATCAAGAGTGCAGGCTACTCACCACAGCAGGAAAGATGATCTAAAACACAGAAGAAATTCTAGCCCTGCTTGAAGCCATATGCCTCCCTCAGCAAGTGGCTGTAATTCATTGCAAAGGACATCAAACAGAAGACACGGCCATTGCCCATGGTAATCAGAGAGTGGACTCTTTGGCCTTGGAGGCTGCATGGCTTCCAGTCATCCCTTTAACATCACTGCCTGCAGTGTTCTTTCCACAGCCTGACTTACGCAATCATACCGTATACTCAGCAGAAGAAGTAAAACTAGCTTCAGATCTCCAGGCCAATAAAAATCAGGAAGGTTAGTGGCTTCTTCCTGACTCCAGAATCTTTGTACCCTGATCTCTCAAGAAAGCTTTAATCAGATGTCTGCATTCTACCACCCATTTGAGAGATGCAAAACTGGCCCAGCTCCTAAGGAACCATTTCAAGATCCCTTGCCTTCAGAACTTAGCAGATCAAGCAGCTCACTGGTGTGTGGCTTGTGCTCAGGTAAACACCAGGCAAAGTCCTAAACCCAGCTCAGGCCACTCCCTCTGGAGAAACTCATCAGAAGAAAATAGGAAATTTACTTTACAGAAATAGAACCACACCTGGCTGGGTACAAATACCTTCTGATACTAACAGACATTTTATCCGGATGGACTGAGGCATTTGCCACTGAAAACGAGACTGCCACCATGGTAGTTGGGTTTTTACTCAGTGAAATCATCCCTTGACCTGGGCTGCCTGCTGCCATAGGGTCTGATAATGGACTGGCCTTCACCTCATCCATTGCTCATTCAGTAATGCATTAAACATTTAATGGAAACTCCATTGTGCCTATTGACCCCAGAGCTCTGGGCAGGTACAACCCATGAACCACACCCTAAAAAGTATACTCTTACGAAATTGATCTTAGAGACAGGTGAGAATTGGGTAAGACTCCTTCCTTTAGCCCTTCTTAGAGTAAGATGCACTCCTTACTGGGCTGGTTTTTCACCTTTTGAAATCATGTATGGGATTTCACCTATCTTGCCTAAGCTAAGGGGTACCCATTTAGCAGAAATATCACAATCTAATTGATTATTCCTACAGTCTCTCCAACAGATATGAGATATCATCCAGCCACTTGTCTGGGGAGCTCATCCCAATCCAGTTCCTGGCCAGACGGGGCCCTTCCACTCGTTCCAGCCAGTGTCCTGGTGTGTGTTCAGAAGTTCCAAAAAGAAGGACTCACTTCTGCTTGGAAAGGACTTCGTACTGTCCTCACCACACCAATGACTCTGAAGGTGGACAGCATTCCTGCTTGGATTCATTACTTCAGCTTCAAAAAGACCAACAAAGCCCAGCAGGAAACATGGGTCCCCAAGCCTGGGCCATGCCCCTTAAAACTGTGTCTAAGTTGAGTGAAGCCATTAGATTAATTCTTTGTAAAAAAAATCTCGTTTGTTTCCACCCGTTATGCCCTCTGCACCTTCCTATTCCTTTCCCCTCATTTCTTTAATGACAGGACATGTATTTGCAAACACTACTTGGAAGGCAGGAACCTCCAAGGAAGTCTCTTTTGCAGTCGATTTATGTGCTTTGTTCCCAGAACCTGCCATACCCACAAGGAAAAACACAACCTGCCAGTCATGGAAGCAGGGAACATCAACCTTGCTGCAGGATTTGGACACTCCAGGAGCCAGACTGGATGTGGGAGCTCCAAAGATGCACCTTTACTTCTCTCCTGGAAATCATCCCAACTCTAGTTGTCAAGATACTTACCAGTTTTTCTGCCCTGACTGGACATGTCTAACTTTAGCCACCTACTCTGGGGGATCAACCTGATCTTCAATTCTTTCCATAGCTCATGTTTCCCATCCTAGACTGTGTACCAGAAAAAATCATAATTCAGCTCAATGGCATTTTGGCGTGTCATGAGGATTAAGGCTTTATATCCTGGGATTTGATTTTGGAACTATGTTCACCATCCAGAAGAAAATCCTAGTCTCATGGAGCCCTCCTAAACCAATGGGGCCTTTAACTGATCTTGGTGACCCTATGTTCCCAAAACACCCAGACAAGGTCGATTTAACTGTTCTGCCACCATTCATAGTTCCTAAACCCCAGCTGCAATGACAACATCTCCAACCCAGCCTGATGTCCATTCTAGGCAGGGTACATCACCTCCTTAATCTCAGCCAGACTAAACTAGCTTAATATTGTTGGCTATGTCTAAAGGCCAAACCCCCTTATTATGTGGGATTAGGAGTAGAAGCCATGCTTAAAAGTGGCCCTCCTTCTTGTCATGCACGACCCTGTGCCCTCACACTAGGAGACATGTCTAGGAACATTTATTGCCTAATTAGTATCGGATGTAACTTACTGCTTCCCCATTTCAGGCTGCTTGTAATCAGTCCCTGCTTACTTCCTTAAGTACCACAGTCTCCTATTAGGTACCTAATAATACCTAGTTAGCCTTCACTTCAGGTCTCACTCACTGCATCAATGGGACTGAACCAGGACCTCTCCTGTGTGTGTTAGTTCATGTGCTTCCCCAGATATACGTGTACAGTGGGCCAGAAGGACAACTTCTCAGCGCTCCCCCTGAATTGCATCCCAGGTTTTGCCGAGGACTCCTGCTCCTAGTACCCCTCCTGGCCAGCCTTAGCATAGCTGGATCAGCAGCCATCAGCATGGCTGCTGTGCTTAAGGGAGAAACTGGACCAGAGTCCCTGTCTCAACAGGTAGATGTTGATTTAAGAAACCTCCAGTCAGCCATAGGTATACTGCATACCAGGTACAGTCTCTGGCTGAAGTAGTTCTTCAAAATCGCCAAGGCTTAGATCTGCCATTCCTCTCCCAAGGAGGTTTATTCATAACTCTGAGAGGAAGTTGTTTCTTCTATGCCAATCAGTCTGGGGTCATAAAGGATACTCTCCAAAAGGTTCAAGAAAATCTAGATAGACACCAACAAGAATGAGAAAATAACATCCCCTGGTATCAAAGCATGTTTAACTGGAATCCATGGCTAACTAGTCACTGGGTTAGCTGGACCCATTCTCCTCCTGCTGTTAGGCTTAATCTTTGGGCCATGTATATTAAACTGGTTTCTTAACTTTGTAAAGCAACGCATAGCTTCTGTCAAACTTATGTAACTTAAAACCCAATGTGACCCACTTGTTATAAATGAGGAATCAATGATTTGTTTCCCCAAAAACACAAGTGGGGAATGTAACACCTAACCTTGTTTTTATATGAATAGACTCACCCTTTGCTGAGAAAAGTGGATGAATGCCATTTGGCTCCTTCATTTACAAGACATCAAGGGCCCCTTACCCACCCCTTTTCCTCAAGGACTTTAACTTGTGCAAGATTCTCAACATATCAAAGACTGCAATTAACTGAAAAGGTGCTGAGGCCAGCGATGTCCACAGTTCCCAGCAATTTGCTCGGAGATGGTACCATAAGGCCCCCACTTTTGTCTGGTAATAATGCCCAGGGCCCCCTCACCTATCACCTTGTGAGGAATTTAAAGCCCCTGCACCTGGAACTGTTTGCTTTCCTGTAACAATTTGTCTTTTTAACTTTTTTATCTGTTTTTTCTTCTGTAAGATTGTTACAACTAGAATCCCTCCTCCTCTTTCTAAAGCAAAGTATAAAAGAAAATCTAGCCCATTCTTTGGGGCCGAGAGAATTTTGTGTGTTATCTGTCTCCTGATCACTTGCTAATAAAGGACTCTTGAATCCGTCTCAAAGTGTGGTGATTTCTCTGTAACTTACTCAGTTACAACAGTTTGCAGCACAAAGAAAGCTGGCACACATGCTACCTCAGACAATTTGCCTTCTCACTTGCAGAAAATATCTAGATGTTGGATAACATTGAGAGAGAAGTTATGTAGATTGGATGGATTCTTGCTAAAACTACTTTAAGCAAAGAAATGGACTGAAATACCAGGCTGCATTCAGATTTTTAAAAAAAACCAGCACAAACCTGCAGTCCACTCATATAAAGGAACAAAGCCTATCAAAGCAACTCTTTTGTATTTTTTGGCCTAAAACATTCCTACAGGTATTCTGATAAAAGATGAAGAACATTCTGCATAAAAACCTTTCTCTTCCACAGAAAATCTCTATTTCTACTACCCAGTGGGCTTCAGTGTGTTCTTGTGAACACTTTTGCAGTCATGTGGATTCACCACTATATATATCAGTCTGCTATTGTGAGGTATCATCAGAATTTTTTCTCTCACTGCAAATAATAATAATAATAATAATAATAATAATAATAATAATAATAACTGTACATGCTAAGAGTGAAGTCCAGTTGACAGCTTAAGCAAAACTTATTCACAGCATAGATAGGAGACAGGATGGGTTTGTCACTATGAGGCAGGTTCTGATGTTTTTATGAATTAAGACAACAGTATGCTTACTAGTCCTGAAAAAGTACTAGTTGGCTTGGTCAGAACCTTGACCCAGGACTGAAAGGTAGCTGAAATAAAAATTTGTAGAGGCTCAGCTCACAGTGGAAAGCATATCCAGAAAAAAAAAAAAGAAGAAGAAGAATATAAAAGTGTTCATCAGAGCATGCTGAAGCGTCCTGGGTAAAAGGAATAGAGACTATTTTCTGGAAGTGTGTGCTTTATTTTAAAAAAAAAATGCTTTTATGCAGACTCTTCTTCTTTTATCAGATTATCTGTTGGTACATTTTAGGCAAAAAAAATACAAAAAGGTTTACTTGTTAGGCTTTGTTACTTTATATGAATGGACTGCAGGTTTCTTTAGGTTTTTAAAAAATCTGCCTGCAGCCTGGTATTTTAGTCTGTTTCTTTGTTTAAAGTAGTTTTAGCTAGAATTCATCCTAGCTACATAACCTTTTTCTTTCAATACTATCTAACATCTAGATATTTTCTGCAAGTAAGAAGGCAAATTGTCTGCGGTGCTTTATTTGTCCTGCAAACAATCCAGATATTTGTGAGCATTGTAATGTTGACCATGCCCTCTTAGCATATCAGACTTGCCTATAGTGAACATTTCTCAAAAGTCAGAGAAACAAACACCCAGGAAAGCCTCAGAAGAAACTTCCAGATGTTCTGGCTTTTCTTCTATCCCCTATCCTGAGACTCCTCTAGTCACTTTATCATCCTCAGCTTCTTCAATTCTCCCAAACAATCCTCCATTAAAGTAATGCCCACTAAAGAAAATGCCCAATAAACATGGTGCTTCTAAATTCCTTGTTCTCTTTTAATTACAAGACTTTAAACACATAGATTGGGACAGATAAAAGTATTTTGATAACCCGGATGAATACAGACAGGATTTCCAAAATGTTACCCAAGTTTTTGATTTTGCATGGCAAATTGTTGTCATTCCTAAGCCAAATCTGAAGTACTTCTGAGCAACAGGAAGCCCTACAGGCAACAGAGAGTTTCAGAGTCAAATAGCTTATTTAATATAGCCATGCAAAGAAGAAAACCTGCTCCCCCCTTAAAAAAGCGGAAAAGAGACATAAGCCCCATTTCCAATAAGAAAGGAGACACTGCCCTTAAAAACCCTAACTAAAGGCCTACTGATTTAATGGATGAGTGGAAACAAGGACTTTCCAATGTGCATATTAAGAAGCTTTCAAGAAGCTGGAATCAAATCTCTCAATTGATCTAAACTGGCCATATTGAAATAAAAACCAAATCAAAATATTTCAGACTTTATGAAAAGGGTGAAAGGCTGAAAGAGGATTCTGTGGATTTTAAGAAACAATCCTATCTCTTGATTTAAATAAAATACAGATAATCTTAAAAGACCCGTTTATTACTCAACCTTTAAATCAGAAGGTAACCTCAAAACCAGGCTATGCTATGGGATATTACTGTAGAAAAATTTGTGGGGTGGAATTCCTGGTCTTTTACAATAGGGAGGACAAAGAGGCCCAGGAAAGGAGAAAAAAATAAGAGTTAGAGCACAAGTGACTGAATTATAGGTATACAAAATCCAGGAGTTTTGAGCTGGACCTTCTAACTGCTTCAAGTTTGGCCATCCAGGACTCTTCAGGAAGAACTGCAAAAAAAAAAAAAAAAAAAAAAAGGATGCCACCTCAACCCTATCCAGCCAGTGGTGGCAACAACTGGAAGGTGGAATGTTTGCAGAGACAGATTGCTTTCCAGGGCCAGATTTTAGAAGATCCAGTAAGACTTATGCATCCCAGGGCTCAATTCAGGCTTGGTGTTTTTGTATTCTCGCCATGAACCATGTGTAGCAAATTCTCGTTGTGAGATATCACAAAGAGTTATTTATCTCATGGCCAAAAAATTGAGGAAGGTGCACACAAATTGAAATTAGAAACAAAGTGCAAGAAGGAAATTAAAATAGATCTCCACAGTGGAAACCAAAATTAGTTGCCCACTGTAATGCTGGTATTGGGGTCCTCATGTACTGGGAAATGGAAAAATGTGATGACTGATGTTGGAAAAAGCCTTACTCAGCTTGGCTTTGAACTTTTGTTTGGGATCCAACAAGATCTGACATGAAAGCTTGGTCCATGACCTTGCCCCATGACTAATCAGAGACTGATGTGATAATTTATACCGGTTCCGGTTGTATTCCAAAGTGTGTCCAGAAGAGAAACTTATTGTCCCCCACCATGTACTTCCCCCCACCCAGAAAAAAAAAGCAACTATATTTGGTAGTCCATTGCTTACACAAAAGACGAGAGTGTTTTGATGTTGTTATTGTTTTTCTATTAGTTTCTTTGTGACCATATCTTTGTGTCTACCTGAGTTTCTTCTTATCAGTGGGCTGAAGGTTTGTGCAGGTTTACTAATATGTGTCTGTAGAATTTTTTTTTGCAAGATGGATCTTTGTTTCTAGAAGTTATACCAAGGGCTCCTTCTAACTACCTAACTATTCTCTGCTGTTAGGGAGAGGCCCACCCTAAATACCTAACTAACTGCTGTTAGGGAGAATTGATCTTTCCAGCTACCTACTGTTAGGGAGGGGGGTTATACAACGAAATACAATAGCTGGAACTCCACCTGAGGTCAGGATAATATTTCCAGAAACATGGTGTTTTCATAAGTGGTTTCATTTGCAGTACCATTTGGAGTTTGATTTCCTCTACATGAGAAGAAAAAATTGGGGTTATCAAAATATCTGTGTTAAAATGAGATTAGCTGAGGTAATAAACAGCTTAAAAATTCTGAGGCTGTGGACATGCCCTGATAACTGAGAGCTATAGATATGCCAGAGAAGTTGTGGGTTTGTGGGGCTTTGCTTTGCTTAACTTCCTTAGTCTTAACCCCACAAACACAAACACCCCTTGATTATGAGTCCACAATGTACTTTGTTTACCTGGCAAAATTTGTAGAATAATTGTCTACAACAAGGTATTTTTACATACTTCACAATATTAATCTGTTTATATTTTCTACTTAGCTGCAACTGGAGATTTCTGAGTGGATCACAGGAATTAACAGGGATATTATAAAATATAGGCAAATTCTAAAGACAGCTAATGAGACTAGAAGATAATGGCCAATGTAAGATTTGAGATAAAATTTTCTCTTTTCCTTGTTCATTTCTATAAAAAACAAATATAGTAGCTCTGAATTGATAGCAAAATAGTCTATAATGTAATAACTAAATTAATTATTGGCATAAAATTGCAGGCCAGATAATTATTCTCAAATAGCCTTTGTACATTGGCTTTGATGAAACTCTTTTTCATGAAGAACCTCTGATAAGACCTCTTAAATCCAAGCACAACCATGGGTTTTACTTCCATATACCTATGAGTTGGGTAAACTTTTCACATCTTGGGGTCCAAAAAAAAAAAATGGGATTTTTGAACATGTTAAAAAGTGACCTTCTTTGATATTTGGAGTTTTCTAAAGACTGTTGCAGGGTCTAAAAATACCTTTCATTTATAGCTTATTTATAATGACTTCTAGCCCTTTTCCACCTTCCGGCTTTGGGAAATACTGCCTCTGGCTAGAAAAAATAGTGAAATCTTTAAAGTAAATATGGATGTGTACAGTGCTTGTAGCCCCAGCAACATTTTTCTGAACATCCCACGCTTGTTATTTAATATTGGTTTCCACTTAGGGGAGACAAAGAGTTTGTCATGCAGCCATTCGGATGGATGCTTCTATATGGGCTAAAATATCTCTACCTAGTAATAAAGTGGAAATTTCGGGAATTATTAAATTGATATGACTAAATAGAAGGCTGTTTCAACCATAAATAATGGGCTGAGAAAATATTGTATAAAGGAATTTGCTGACACATCCATCATTTTCACATTATGGGAAGAGAGAAAGCCTAGATTGGAAAGCAGAACAAACAGACCTGCTCCAGTTTTTAGAAGGAAGCCTACTTTCCTCCCTTCCACCTCCAGCATCACCCAAGGATTTTGAAGAGCATAGAACCTGAAGAATATGGTGACTGTTAGAGCTGGGGAATTGATCTCCAGGAACAGTCAGTCCTGCTGGACCCTTTGTGAGACTGGTCCTGGGCTTAGTGATGTATGCCTCTCAAAGCAGCACTCTCTTCAGTAGTCACCACCATAAGTTGGGCAGTATTGCAGTGGCTTCCTATTGTTGTCTCATCATGTCTTGCTAAAGTGTCCTGTCTTGCCACACAGATAGCAGTTAGCAGGTGCCACTCTGGGACATTCATTTTTAGAAAACTGTATTGTGTTAGCTAGAGTCTCTGTTATTTTCTTGTCTTTACTCTTCTTCTTTTATGCCTCTTCGTTTCCTATTGTAAAATCTGAAGTAGACACATTTGGGACATTCTTTAGGGTGTTATTGAGATGATAAAACTAGCTTGACTTAGGGAGACAGCAAGGAAAGTGTCCTTGGAAAACCACCAGTCTACATGTTTGTGTCTCATTTATACCTAACACATAAGCAGTTGAAAAAAGAAAACAGGCTGCAGACACCAGTAAGATAACTAACAAAGGGGGTTGTATCTTGAGATTCATATCTTCACAGACAGAAGAACCTTCAGTCAATTCAGATAAAAATGTTGCACATAACTGTGGCTCACTGTGATAAGAAAACCAACCCTGGCATAAAAATACCCTTGTCTTTTGTATAATCATCTGGCTTCCAGGAAGTAGTTTCTTGTCCATTTTTTGGCATAAACACAGTGGGTCCTTGTGGGTTCTGGTTAGCACATTTTTTTTTCTTTTTGGACAGTGACATTGACTTAAAACATTTCTTTCTCTTGTTAGTTTATAATAACACTGAACCCCAACCTCACAGTGGGAAACACATTTGTGCCCTTCTTTTCACTGGCAGAGAGCTTACTTCTTGTGCTTCTTTTTTTTTGCTTTAATCTCAACTTTGTTTCTGAGCTTCTGAATTTTTTTTGAAGTAAGACAAAGATCTTTGGATATAATCACAAAGGGATACATTTACATCTTGTTGCGCTGGTGAGACTACAACATATATTGATGCATGGGCTGAGAAGAAAACTCATCAGAAGTGTAAAAATAGAATTTAAACTTTCACATTCATTTCAAAAATGTCTTCTTTGTTTCAAGATTTTTTTTTTCATAAAGAGCCTGGCAATCACATGATATTTAAAGGAGATCCTAGGGAAACTGAAGTTTCAGCTTGAGGCTACATCTCAGTGTTACCTGATTGCCCTTAGACTAATTCTGGTCTGTGACAGATCATCAGGCCACTGGCTCAAGGACTTCCCAGTTTTATCTATTGAATTTACAATTTTGCTTTTCACAGCTATAATGCCTGTCATATTTTTTTTTTTTTTTTGTATGCAATGATGTAGGCATTTTTGCAGCCTAGGTGTATACAGACTTGCTTAATACACTCACTCGGTGTGTTAGTAATTATGAATATAATTTTAAAAGTTTTATTTTTGTGATTTCCCTGAAACAAGTGGAACTCAAGATTTCAGTATAAATTTTTACCTATAAAGGGCCTTTTTGTCCCTCAATAATAGACATCCATGGCACTGTATGGGAGGGATTTGACCCCAAGTAAATACCTTTTCCTTTATTAGGAATTTTTACAAATACAATATTTTCCTCCACATAAAAGTTCCATCATGAGACAAGTTCATTTTTGCCTGTTGGGAGACATGCAGTGGAAACAATGTATCAAAACCCAAATCTCTCTTTCTAACTTATGAATACAAAGAATTTTGAGTCAGAATTCTTAACCTAGCATTTCTAACCTTACATCGCCACCTAGTGAAATGAGATTTCTTTTCTACCTGGAGCCTTGGCAATTCATTGTCCGAAACCTACATTTTTCAAATTATTTTCCCATTTGCATTCCACCGTCAGTGGTTAGGCCCCATGTCCTGTCTGTAAACAGGCAGCCTCCACTATTGATTGTTGGAATAAAGACAATGTTACAGAGCATATTTTAGCTTCTTTGCTTTCCCCATCTAATGAAAGACCAGCCATTCAGTTTCTACACTTTTGAGCCACCTTTTCTGTGCTGCACTAATTTTGGATTTAAAATGTTTGAAAGTCATTCTGTCTCATTCTTGGAGATTCTGATGTTTCACTGAGAACATAGTCAGAAAAACCAAAGTTAGCAGGAAGATGCTTCCTCTATTAAAATGTCTTGAACAAATTTTACTACTATGTAACATCTCTAAGGCCTCTGGGGTGAATTGCAAGCCTTTGGGGCTCAGTGGGCCTAGGGCAAAAGCACGGCAGAAAAGTAGGGATTTGCACAGGTGAGTGTCACTAGTGCTGCTGACTACTTCCTCCAGATTTATGAGTAAAGGCTATACTTCCATTTATGGGCAGCACCTATGACTGTTTGGGGGCACCAATGAGACAGAGGAGAAAGATGAAAAAGTATACCTTAACTCTTTCTATTTATCCTGGGTAACACCAAAAGGAGGAAGGCATCTGAGTGACGCCTTTTTTCCTCTCTGTTTCTAGATGGCAACAAAGCGTCTGTAGACCACACTCCCCTTGAGTGCACTTGGAAGCACTGGGACTCCATTGACCTTGAGTCTCCAAATTTAAAAACAATAATAATAATATTTAATTGACAACAAGTTGACCATGTGGCCATGTTCCTGATAGGAGGACAGGCCTTCTCAAAGAAGCATAATTTCAATAATATCTAACAACTAGGTCTTTTTTGCTCTTCAAAAAAACTCTAGATTTTGTAAACATTGTAAAATTTCCCCTGCCACTTTGGGAACCATGGAAGGTAAGTCTACCAGGGTTAAAGAGTCAAATCTCTAGAGAACTATCAAATGCAATTTCTGAGTGCCCAGTCTGCCTCCTTTATCTGAGACTCAGAATAGCCATATAATAATCCCTATGGTTGTGCATTCCCAGGAAACCTTCAACTTTGCTGTTGCCAATATAACAAATGCACAATGAACATGGTGCTACTAAGGTTTAAATTTCCATCTCATTGCAGTAAACATACACATAAAGCCAGACTTAGGACAGTTCCCTAATAGACATACACAGGCTTTCCAAAATTTAAACCATGTTTTTCATCTTATCTGCAGAAATGCAGTGCAACTATTAAGCCAAATTTTAACTACTGCTGAAAAACAGGCAGCACTACAGGCAGCCTTATAGGCAACAAAGGAATTTGAAGATGAACAACTGACATCCTATAGTCAGTCAAAAATAAACACATCTGAAAGATGAAAATGTGTGAAAAAAAGACAGAATTACTATTTCCAATGGAAATAAAAACACTACTGTTTGACAGTCCTAACTGAAGCCTTAGTAAATGCATAGATGAGTGGAAAAGAGAACACTTTCTACTGTGCATATTAGCAGACTTCCAAAGAACTGGAACAAAACTTACTAATTACTCTAAACTGTCCTTTTTGAACCACAAACCAGAAAAAAACTCTCTCAGTCTCTTTGGAAAGGCTGAGAGAAGCTTTAGCAAAACATATCTCTCTATCTCCTAATTCAATCAAGAGTTACACAATGTTAAGATACTAGTTTATTTCTCAGCCCTCCTCTAATATCAGAAAAAAAAAATTACAGAAGTAGGCTTTGGGATCACATAGCACTTTGGAAAACTTCCTTGAGTGGCTTTTTGATCTTTTAAAACAAGAACTGGAAAGAGGAGACCTAGGAGAGAGAGGAGACACAAGAGAATGAAAAAGGCATTACTCACCATTTCACAGAACTACAAGATCCAGAATCCCCAACATGCAATTGCTGATTTCTACTAGTGTGACAAGCCAGGGCACTTTAAAATGAATTACCCAGGCAGAAAAAGAATATATCCTAATGTTGTTCAGCCTGTCAGGGAGACGAGTGAAAGTAGAAATGTCCCCAGAGACAGAGGTCACCAGGTCCAACATGTGTATCCCAGATTGATTGTTCAGCAGGAATAATCGGTCCCAAGCTCTACCAGCCATTGTGACCTACAGAATTCAAGTAATTCTTGAGGCAAAATGGAAATTAAACAACAACAACAAAAAGAACAACAACATTTTTCTAAATTCTAGAGCCTGTTTCTCTCTTATTCTCTCCAATCCAGGTCTCTCCTCCAATATTTAAGTGTGTTAGCTAGCTTGCCTTATACAGACAGAAAGACAAGTATCCCCAGAAACTTCTGAGACCACTGGTCACTGCCTCATTTCCACATAAGATAAAATGTAGCCTGGAAAAAAAAAAAAACATTCAAGCTGCAGGCACCAATAATTGAACTAGAACAGAGAGTTGTGTCTGAAGATATGCCCACAGCTGCACAGATAGAAGAAGCTCTAGCTCACTCAGAAAATTTAATTGGAAAACAAGGCCTTCAATAGTAATGGCTTTGTCCATTTTATAATCAGTGGGCTTCCAGAAGAGTTTCTTTTCCTTTTGTGAACATAAACAGAGTGGGAGAGTCGGAGCAAGTGCCTTCCAGGGAACACTTTTACTTTCTTCTTGGATTGTGAACTCCAGATCTCTGAATCGTTACTTCAGCCTCAGATTAGTTCTGGACAAAATCCTGGTCCGCAGTTTCACTTCAGCTTCTGAAGAGTTGTTTGCTAAGCTGAGTAGGCTCTATGAATATTGACTTTGCCACTAATAGGTACGGATCCAAGGTCTCAGGCTAAGCTTTCAGATTGGGCTGGGATCTAATGCCCCAGGCAGAACTAAGTCACACATTTTTTAAGACAGTCTACAGACTAAGTCCATTTCTTACCACTCACAACACACAAAAACCCTGAACCCAAGTTTCATATTAGTTAACCCGTTTTGACCACATCACAGCTGTCATTGAGCTGTTTTCTTTCGCTTATTAAACTTTCCCTTCAACCTTCGTGCTCTTTAGTCTTCTAAAATGTGTCTGTGATTCTTATTCTTCTAAAACATAAAAAAGAAACCCCCAGTATTAGCTTTAGATAAGTAGAGACTGTTATGTGTTTGTGCACTGGTGAAATAACAACAATAGCAAGATTGTGATGGGCTTCCTGGGAATGCACTAATACTCTGCTAAACTATCTGGCAAAAATTAAAACAAAACAAAACAAAACAAGAAAACCTATTGATTCTCCAAATCTAATGCTCAGCTCTCTGAGACTTCAATATGGTACCTGGGTCTAGTCTTATTCGAAGAGAACAATGCACAAGGTCAGGAATCAATCCCATTTTTCTTGACAGTTAAGAAGATTCTTGGGCATTACCTGATTTTTCAGATGGGAGGTACTTCAGTACAGAGAAGTAGCTAATCTTTTATACCATGTCATAGTAGAAACTAAAGCAGATAAAACTCAGTGCTTAACTTAAAAACCTGGTACTCAAAAAAATTTAACCAGCTAAACAAACCTTACTTAGAGCAGAAGCCCTCCGTTTTTCCATAGTAAAGGCATTTAATCTCTATGTATCAGGAAGAGAGAAAACAGACCTTGAAATCCGAGATGAGGCTCAAGGTCCAGTTCAACAGCCAGTGGTTTACCTAAGCAAGAAATTTAGCTTGGTTTCTAAAAAAATGGACAGTCTACCTCTCAGCAGTTGCATCAGTGACATTGTTGGTGTCAGAAGTCATCAGTTTAACTATGAAAATAATATACATGTTTGCACACCACACAGCATAGCAGGATTGCTGTTTCCTTAAAAAGTCTCTTGTGAACTGACAATCACCTCCTCAAATATCAAGCTTTGCTGCTAAAGAGATCTGCAGCCCATTTGAAAGCCTGTCCTTGCCTGAACCCAGTGACTTTCTATCAGGGGAAACTTGAGAAGATGAACAAGATTGTCAACAGGTAGTCGTGTAAACTGGTCAAATAAATTATACACATCACTGTTTATATTCTCTGTAAAGTAAAATTAATAAAAAATATTAAAAAGCAATCAGCTGAATTAAAAGTGGAGATTTATGCTATATGTATATTCAAAAGACATTTATGTTTTTCTCCTGATAAATCTTGTTTTCTTGAAAAAGTTTTTTCACTCAGTTGATTAAATTACCCTTCTCCACTCTATCTTCACATTTTTGGTGCATGCATAAAAGGTTCTTGGATAGAAGATGGTGGTCAGAGACTTCTTGAGGCTAACAGAAAAAGCACCACAAATTGTCTTTTATGAGAAATCTATATTTCTTATGTAGCCCTTGGAATTGGAAGTGGATAATATCTCTCAAAATCAGTCTCTTATCTGTCACTTTCTTCCATGTATGCTTGCTTATTATTATTATTTTTCTTTTCTTTTCTTTGTTTCTTTTTTTTTGTAGGAGTCTCACTGTGTCACCAGGCTGGTACACCCTTGTATCATTGCAACCCCTGCCTCCTGGGTTCGAGTGATACCCCTGTCTCAGCATCCTGAGTAGCTGAGACTAAAAATTGCAAACAATCATGCCCAGCGAATTTCTGTATTTTTAGTAGAGATGGGGTTTAACCATGTTGGCCAGGGTTGTCCCAATCTCTTGACCTCCTGATCCCCCAACCTGGGCTTCCTGAAGTGCTGGGATTACAGGTATGTGTCACCATGCCCAGCATCAGTGAGGCTTTTTTATTATGCCCTGGAAACTATTCATAGCGCAGTTCTTAAAGGGCCTCATCAAGAGGTCAATAATCCAATTGGAAAACTGGTAAAATAAAATTTTATAGCTCCTGGAACTTCTGTTTCTCTGTATTGTTACATATGTGTTATGTGTATTTTTTTAAAAAATCAGATTAACTTAGTGAAGAATATGTACTTGAACTAAATATTTTGCTGAACCAGAAAATAAAGGCTTTTGTGCTTTTCAGTTCACATGATTTTAACTTATGAGAAACAAAAACCACCTGAGGCCTGACGATGTATAAAAATAAACACTCCTTATCAATGCTGTAATAAATCAGACTTTATCTGCACCCAGCCCATAATTTTATAAACTCACAAGGTCTTACACTCAAGTTGTTAATTTCTAAAAGGTATTATTATAATGTGTAATTGAGAATATGGAATATAAACTTAATCACCAGGTGTGGTAGAAGAGTAAAATGTGTTTGTAGTAAAAATAAATTAGAGAAAGGCGTGGAAATGTACATTTTGCCTAGAGTTAAGGGATTTTCTTTAATTAACTAAATAAAGCTACATGTTTACACAAGTTGTGAAAAATAACTGTAAAAAATGTGATATTGCCAAAGAAAACTCTGTAACCTAGTAACTAGATTCGAAAGGGTATTATGTTTATTTCTTCAATTAAGAATTGAAATGAAAGCACAACAAATATTTCTTGAAACACTGATCTTTCTTTATCAAATTTGTAAAAAGTTGTTAAAATGTTGTAGTAACTTTGTGAAAATCTCACTTCACTGTCAAACTTTCTAAGGTCAAACATAATTTTACATAAGGTTTCATTAAGCTTAGGGTTAACATTAGGAGGAGACTGATTCAAGAGTAAAATTTGTCTTTCTGAAAGAGACTATTACATAATAGTGAAGGCTGATAAAACATTTCTGCCCTTTCAAACATTTCTACCTATTGTATTTTGGCAAAACAAATGACTTATGGAAATCTGGAATTGTATTTCATTGACAGGCTTCCCAGAATAAAATTGTAATTTCAAGGATGAATCTTCTGAACCCTATATTTTGGGTGCTTCAGAGGGCCCCTGGGGCATACAGGAAAAACTTAAACAGATTTATAAAACATATTTAAATACATGTGATTTTGACAGTAATATTTTATATTTTCATAATATATTTCGGTGAGTCATATTAACACAAGTCTCAAAAGCAGGAAAGATCCAAAATTGACACCTTAACATCACAATTAAAAGAATTAGAAAAGCAAGAGCAAATACATTCAAAAGCTATCAGAAGGCAAGAAATAACTAAAATCAGAGCAGAACTGAAGGAAATAAAGACACAAAAACTCTTTGAAAAATTAATGAATCCAGGAGCTGGTTTTTTGAAAAGATCAACAAAATTGATAGACCGCTAGCAAGACTAATAAAGAAGAAAACAGAAGAGAATCAAATATAGGCAATAAAAAATGATAAAGGGGATATCACCACCGATCCCACAGAAATAGAAACTACCATCAGAGAATATTATAAACACCTCTACGCAAATAAACTAGAAAATCTAGAAGAAATGGATAAATTCCTCAACAAATACACCCTCCCAAGACTAAACCAGGAAAAAGTTGAATCCCTGAATAGACCAATAACAGGCTCTGAAGTTGTGGCAATAATCAATAGCTTACCAACCAAAAAGAGTCCAGGACCAGATGTATTCACAGCCGAATTCTACCAGAGGTAAGTGGAGGAGCTGGTACCATTCCATCTGAAACTATTCCAATCAATAGAAGAAGAGGGAATCCTCCCTAACTCATTTTATGAGGCCAGAATCATCCTGATACCAAAGCCTGGCAGAGACACAACCAAAAAAGAGAATTTTAGATCAATATCCTTGATGAACATTGATGCAAAAATCCTCAGTAAAATACTGGCAAACCAAATCCAGCAGCACAAAAAAAGCTTGTCCACCATGATCAAGTGTGCTTAATCCCTGGGATGCAAGGCTGGTTCAACATATGCAAATCAATAAATGTAATCCAGCATATAAACAGAACCAAAGATGAAAACCACATGATTATCCCAATAGATGTAGAAATGGTCTCTGACAAAATTCAATAACCCTTCATGCTAAAAACTCTCAATAAATTAGGTATTGATGGGATATATCTCAAAATAATAAGAGCTATCTATGACAAACCTACAGCCAATATCATACTGAATGGGCAAAAACTGGAAGCATTTCCTATGAAAACTGGCACAAGACAGGGATGCCGTCTCTCACCGCTCCTATTCAACATAGTGTTGGAAGTTCTGGCCAGGGCAATTGGGCAAGAGAAGGAAATAAAGGGTATTCAAGTAGGAAAAGAGGAAGCCAAATTGTCCCTGTTTGCAGATGACATGACTGTATATCCAGAAAACCCCATTGTCTCAGCCCAAAATCTCCTTAAGCTGAAAAGCAACTTCAGCAAAGTCTCAGGATACAAAATGAAAGTACAAAAATCACAAGCATTCTTATACACGAATAACAGACAAACAGAGAGCCAAATCATGAGTGAACTCCCATTCACAACTGCTTCAAAGAGAATAAAATACCTAGGAATCCAACTTACAAGGCATGTGAAGGACCTCTTCAAGGAGAACTACAAACTACTGCTCAATGAAATAAAAGAGGATACAAACAAATGGAAGAACATTCCATGCTCATGGGTAGGAAGAATCAATATTGTGAAAATGGCCATACTGTCCAAGGTAATTTATAGATTCAGTGCCATCCCCATCCAGCTACCAATGACTTTCTTCACAGAATTGGAAAACACTACCTTAAAGTTCATATGGAACCAAAAAAGAGCCCGCATCGCCAAGTCAATCCTAAGCCAAAAGAACAAAGCTGGAGGCATCACGCTACCTGACTTCGAACTATACTAGAAGGCTACAGTAATCAAAACAGCATGGTACTGGTAACAAAACAGAGATATAGATCAATGGAACAGAACAGAGCCCTCAGAAATAATGCCACATATCTACAACCATCTGATCTTTGACAAACCTGACCAAAACAAGAACTGAAGAAAGGATTCCCTATTTAATAAATGGTGCTGGGAAAACTGGCTAGCCATATGTAGAAAGCTGAAGCTGGATCCCTTCCTTACACCTTATACAAAAATTAATTCAAGATGGATTAAAGACTTACATGTTAGACCTAAAACCATAAAAACCCTAGAAAAAAACCTAAGCAATACTTTTGCAACCTACTCATCTGACAAAGGGCTAATATCCAGAAGCTACAATGAACTCAAACAAATTTACAAGAAAAAAACAAACAACCCCATCAAAAAGTGGGCGAAGGATATGAACAGACACTTCTCAAAAGAAGACATTTATGCAGCCAAAAACACAAGAAAAAATGCTCATCATCACTGGCCATCAGAAAAATGCAAATGAAAACCACAAGGAGATACCATCTCGCACCAGTTAGAATGGCGATCATTAAACAACAGGTGCTGGAGAGGATGTGGATAAATAGGAACACTTTTACACTGTTGGTGGGACTGTAAACTAGTTCCACCATTGTGGAAGTCAGCGTGGCGATTCCTCAGGGATCTAGAACTAGAAATACCATTTGACCCAGCCATCCCATTACTGGGTATATACCCAAAGGATTATAAATCATGCTGCTAGAAAGACACATGCACACGTATGTTTATTGTGGCACTATTCACAATAGCGAAGACTTGGACCCAACCCAAATGTCCAACAAGGATAGATTGGATTAAGAAAATGTGGCACATATACACCACGGAATACTATGCAGCCATAAAAAATGATGAGTTCATGTCTTTTGTAGGGACGTGGATGAAACTGGAAACCATCATTCTCAGCAAACTATCGCAAGGACAAAAAACCAAACACCGCATGTTCTCACTCATACGTGGGAATTGAACAATGAGAACACATGGACACAGAAAGGGGAACATCACACTCTGGGGACTGTTGTTGGGTTGGGGGAGCGGGGAGGGATAGCATTAGGAGATATACCTAATGCTAAATTACGAGTTAATGGGTGCAGCACACCAACATGGCACATGTATACATATGTAACAAACCTGCACATTGTGCACATGAACCCTATAACTTAAAGTATTATAATAATAATAAAATTTAAAAAAACACATGATGTTCTTAATGTTCTTAATCTCTGATTATGTGCTATCAATTTTAATTAAAATTATTATGCTAAGCAATTGTAAGCCACAGACATAACCAAGTGTCTTTGTCTATTCTGTTTCTAACCACCCTAGATATGTTGTCATTTACAAACATTTAATCTCCCTCAAGAATAATGGTTTATAATTAGCTGTAGAACTTTTCTAGGTCTTCTCAATTGCAGGTTTTTTGTAACAGAAAAAATGCACAGAACTTAGGAATAGCTAAAATGTTTGTAAATGTCAAGCAGGACAAATGTTAAAATAGACTAAAGCAGCAGAAGAATGAAGCAATCTCTTTACCTTTTGTTTGGAACATTTCTGATTCTTATTTTGTTTTTTAAAGTCAAGAACACTTTCTTTTAAATTAGCTACAGTTTTTAACACTGTTGTTTGATATACTCTTGTTAACAAAACTTGGAAAATGCTTCTTTTCTCTGTGCCTGGTTCCTCTAAAATTTGGAAATTATGTGTGATTATTATTAACTTACAACAATATAATTGTTTGAATCAGTGCAACAAAAAATTTATTTTCATTTGTAACATAACCCAATAGAAAAACCTGGTTGATTTTCTAAGGCTTTGACTGGAAGAGTGTGTCTTCTTTAATGAATTAAATTTGGCCTCTAGAAACAATAAAAGCCCCTTGGGAAAACTGGACTTATACTTTGTTTACACAATCCCAATACAGGTTTCTAACCACTTTAAAAAAAAAAAAAAAAAAAAAAAAAAAAAAAAAAGCCACTTTGTTTCAGGCCCAGGAACTTCATATGCTTGGAGGAGCAAAACTCCTCAAAAAATAGAGGAGTTTACCCAAATAATATGTATCTAATGGTACAAATCTATGGCTGGACTCAGTTTTATGATGTCTTATTTAAGATTCCTTGTAAAATAGAGTTTCATAAAAAGTCAATGAGGAAAGCACATGTAAAGTTTTTTCTTGCAGCACTATACAAAAATAGTCTGGCTAAGTGTAAGACAAGTCTGTTTTGCAAACAACTCCATTTTATCATGATTCATTTTTAACAAAAATCAGGACTAGAAGATATATACATGTTTCACAGTCTATCACACTTCTGTCACTAACTTCTCATCTCATCTTACAATTTTAATGAACCTTTTTTTTTTCTATGAGCCAACTGGTGATGTCCAGCTACAGTTCTTGGAAAACAGAAAGAAATAAGTAATAGAGAAATCTAGAACAATATTCTAATTTTGTGCACGCATGCAAACATTCCACAAATATTTTCAGGTAATTAAAAAAATAGGGTACCTCTAACAGAGAATTTTTGTTTTGAAAAATAAAGTGAAGAAAGGTAAGTAAACCCAAGTCTCACGTAACCACATCTTAACAAGTATAAATATAGCAACCTGTTATCCAAGCACGTCAGCAGCCTTGGGGTATTTAAGGTATTCTCACTCTCCTTGTCTAGTTGTGTTGTGTTTTCTAATAATCCAAACTGTATTTTTATTGCCTAAAGTCTATCATGCTTTAATAGGTAATGCAAATAAAATGATGCATTAACATGTCTTTCTTCTACAAACACTTAAACCAACCCTCAGTAGAATCCTACCTTCTGTTTTCTACATGACACTCCTCTCCAGCAGCAAGTAGCCAGAAAGACCAATGCCCAATCTCCTAAGAGCAGTTAGAGTTTTCATTTCTGTGGGAGGACAAAGACATCTTGGCTAGCTTTTCCTATGTAAAGAGCAAGGAAACGGGCCCTGGAAGACCCCAAGTCCACAGGTAAGGGCCTGACTGCAATATAACATTATAAAAAGACCAAAAAAAAAAAAAGGTGTGGGCACCAGTAACAGATCTAATGCAGAAGGTTGTGCCTGATAACCTGGCTGCAGTGACACAGATAGTAGAACCTGCCATCCATTCAGATAAAAGCTTTTACAAAACTCCCACTCACTCAGATGGGGAAACAATGCCTGGCAGAGAAATGCTGTTCTCTGTATACTCAGATGGCTTCCAAAAAAATAAACTTTCTTTTTTTCCTGTGGACGTAAATCCAGTGGGTTCTAGTGAGTACTAGCTGGATTCTTTCTTTTTGTTCTTGACTGTTTACTCAACTCATGTGAATCATCACTTCTGTCCCTGATTTGTCCTGAGCCAGCATCCCAGGCCAAGATTTTACTTAATCTCATGATAGGACCTGGGCCAAGCTAAGCAGTCATTACAAATAATCAATTCAGACTGCTCCCAGGCAAAGTTCCTGGGCTAAGCTGTCTAACAGGTCCCGGTCCTGGGCAAAGCTAAGTCACACATTCTCCAAGACAGCTTGCAAACTAAGCATATATCTTTAATTTTTAGGCCGTAAAAACCTTACACTGCAGTGGACAACTTATTCAAGGTTATAGCTCTGCTGACAGAGAGCTTATTTTGCCTCTTATTTAAACTTTTGCTCCAAACACTTTCCTGTGTTTACAGTCATTAATCTTAAATATAAAATAAAATACTCATGGTGTTATCTCAAATGAAAGAAAGGCTGTTATATCTTGATGCATTGTTAAAACCACACTATTATCTGAACCTATGACATGTTTTTGAAGCTTTCTTTTGATGTCAGGGATGTCAGGGTGTGCTTGAGTAATAAGCTTTTCTCTTAAGATTAACTCCTCTTAACTCAATAGGGAGACAGCAAAATGTGTTTCACTAAAGCATCTCTCAGGATTTTTAAAAAGGCTAATTTTTATGTGGTTTCAACATATTATGAGCAGTGTAGAGCCTTTTGTATTTTCAAAAAGGCAATTTTTATGTGGTTTTTATGTGGTTTCAACATATTACGAGTAGTGTAGCGTAATTAAGAAGTTTTGTTCTGTTTGTTCATATATATATATATATATATAGAGAGAGAGAGAGAGAGAGAGAGGAGTTTATGTATATATAAACTCCTCTGTTGGATCACTAAGGTTCCAGTCGAGTTTTCAGCACTGCATTCTTTCCTATTAGGAATAAGTATTCTGTTACCGGTTCAACATTTTTTTTTTCCTGTACACCCTCCATTTTTCAAGATTTTATAAAAGCCATCTGTTTCATCCACGGATAATTCTACTCTCTGTAAAGCTGCCTGATTTAGGGCAACAGTTATGGTTTAGTTTAGGAGTAATATATCATCTCTTCATATATGATTAAACACTTGAGTTAGATTTTGAAATGCCTCTGTATATCAATCAGTTTCATCAGAGGACACTCGCTTAGGTTTTCCATTATTTTTCCAAGTCTCTGCAATGAGTAGAAAACTTTTACTCTACTAGTATCACTTCTATGGAGTATTTCCTGCAGGGGCCACAGTGAAGTTGGGGGTTTCTTTAGTGGAAAAATAAGACAAGCTGATAAAATTTCTGTTGGAGGTTCTAAATAAGGTTGCAGTTAGAGCATTTAGAAGTTACATTTGAGTGTTCCTCAGAGGTTTGTCTCTGAGTTTAATGAATTATCTCTTTGAAACTTGCCTGATATGACTGCCCAGAGGGCAGAATCAGTTTTACAATGTACATAAAGATCTGGATGGCCTCCCAAGTCAAAGTAAGCTTGTCTTAAAAAAAAATAAAAAATTCTTTTCTTTGCCATCTGAAGAAAAGATGTAACTGTTGAATAGTACTAAAATGAACACTTCCTTCAGAAAGCTAGGCCTTTCTGTCCTGGAGCTGGTAAGATTGTCATGCCCTTCAGCAATAAGTAAGTAAATAAATACATAAGCCACTTTATTTTTCAGAGTCTCAGAGTCAATTAAATTTCTGTATTTCAGAATGTAATCTAGAGACATGCACACTGCAGATCGTTTGTGAACTTTCTAAAGAAATACATAGAGAAAGCATCCCATACTCCTTTTCCCCCTTTTGAAGTAGCCGTGACTGAATAAAAAGATAGAAAGGATGTTCCTTGTTTTCGCATTTATCTTGTCTTTCCTGAGTCTGGTGACTGACATAGGTGTCCCCCATGGAGGCAAGCCAAACTTTCACCCACAGTTCCAGAGGAGCTGGACAGCAGGACAAGTAACGTTTATCTGTGGGGCTTTAGCTCTCCACTGGTGACTTTTTGTTGGTCTCCTAAGCCTACTCAACCCAGAAGATTCCTAAAGTAACTTGGGAACCTAAAAAAAGACTATACAGTTATTGGATTTGAGCAAGACCATTATATAGAGTAAGACTTTTAATACTATTTCTGGCTTCTTTTGATATGGCCCTAGAAAAACATTGAAATTTCAGGAAATAAGATCGATTGATTTTGAAACATAAAATTCTCTTTTAGTTTAAATGTCAGTGCTGCTGGAAGAAGAAGGTGTGACTCAAAACTGGTAAAGCTAGTATGGCTGGCTTTCATAAGACAGCACTTAGCTAGAATATGTCTCTTAAAGGCACCTTCTTTCCAATTCTTCAAAGTGGAAATTTTCTGTTTTCAGATAGGGCAGAGAGTCTTATTACTGTTAGAAAGACATAGGAGAGAAAGGAGTTAAAAAAAAAAAAAGTTTTGTGCAAAGTACTGACAAGGCTTCCCACAGAGAAAAGCCTCATCTCACTAGGTTGCATTTTAAGATCTAAAACATTACAAGAAAATGATGAATCCTAGGTTTATATAGTCAAAAGTTAGAAAAAGAAAGTTAACCCTCTATTGCCTGTCCCACAGTATGTGTCCGTGCAGAAAAAAAATGATGTGTCTCAAAAAGAAACTGTTTAGATATGTACAGCAGTGCTGAGCTTTTTAAAGAGAAATAAGCACCCAAAAAGAGAAATTTTATTTAAATGTATGCCATTCCATACAGTGAGTGAACATCTATCATCAGGGGACAAAAAGACCCTTACCAAATAAAAATTTTTAAAATACAATTTTGGATTCTTCTCATTTTGCAACTGTTTGAATTACGTTTCTAATTACTATGACATCCACTGACTTTTCCCAGTAAGATTATATCTCCAGCTTGCCACACTGCATACAAAAAAGAAATAGGAGACACACTAGCCACACAATGACAAAAAAAACATGCAACAGCAAAGTCTGGAGTTTTTGATGGCACCACTCTGATGGGCTGTCAGAAACTGGACTTACTTTTGGGCCTTCCCGTAACACCATAGTGCAGTCTTAACCGGAAACATTCAGTTACCTTAGATATCCTTTCAGTCCCACAGGATGCTTAGATCCTCTGTGAAAGAAAACAGTTAGAAAAGAGGCAACACTTTCAACAGTGGAGGCTGAAAGGAGACTGCCAACGTGTCTCCCATGGTGTGATCTTGGCTAACTGCAAGCTCTGCCTCCTGGGTTTATGCCATTCTCCTGCCTTAGCCTACAGAGTAGCTGGGACTAAAGTTGCCCACCACCACACCTGGCTAATTTTTTATATTATTAGCAGACATGGGGTTTCACCATGTTAGAAAGGATGATCTGGATCTTGATCTCTTAATTTGCCCAACTTGACCTCCCAAAGTGCTGGGATTACAGGCATGAGTCCACATGCCCATCCCCTATTGACCTTTTTAATTAAACCCTTTCCAGGTCCATGAACCAAAAACAAAACTTGCAGTCCCCTAATGCACCACAATGTATCAGTCTCTCATTTTGAGGTGTCACACAGAATTTTTTTAATCTGAAGAAAATTAAAAATTATGAATGCAAAATGTGAGATTATAGGAAATGTTTAATACATTAACTTCTGGCGGAGTAGATTTAGTTGCTCACTTTGACGAAGAGACTGATATCTTTATGGAAGAATAAAATGCACTAACTAGTCTTGAAGAAACCATTACTCATGTAAAATTGCTCATGTCTTCTTAGCAGTCATATCCAAAAAGCCCACAGTAAACAACTACCAAATATCAGAGAGACATTCTCTCTGGAAACTCTCAAAAGCAAAGTTTGCTGCCCCATCTTTTCTCATATTCTTGATCTAGAGAATCTTTTAGTCACATCATCATCATCAGCTCTTCCAATTTTAACATCAAATCCTCCAAGTCCATTACTACCCCTATAGGAAATGCCCAATGAATGAGTTGCTGGTAAAGTGCAAGTTTCTTTTTCATTACCTTACCTTAAACAAATAAAGTAAGACCTGGGGAAGTTTTCTGATACCTCAGGTTATATATAGAGACATTCTAATATCTAGCCCTTTCTTTTCATCTTCCATAGGAAGATGTTATGTTATTCCTAAGCCAAAATCTTACTGCTTCTGTGAAATAGAGAGCCCTGCAGGCAACAGATGTATGCTGTGGCAAACAGCATTTGTTCTATAGCCTGTCATCATAAATGCAAAGCAGTCAAAGAGAGAATGAGTGAAGAAAAGACAAGATCCTAATTTCCAGTAGCAAGACAGAGCCCTTTGAAAACCTTAATTTGAGCCCTAGTGATCCCATTGATAAGTGAAAAAAAAAAAAAAAAAAAGAAAGGAAAAAGAAAGCAGGGCTTTGGCCCTTAAAAAAGTGCAGACCTAAACCTTCCCCAAGCCAGGGCTGTGACAATATCTTTGGATCTCTGCAGTTTCTGTCATTTACATAACTGGATTCCACTGAATTCTTCAGTGCCTGCAGAAAGAAAGCTTGTGGTATGGCTGATTCATCTAAAAATTTGTAGGGAGCTGTCAACTGTACCAGCACCTGACCTGCTTACCTCATCCCAGATAACGTACTTAGCTGTGTGGAGTGGCTGGACTCAACCATCATATATCTGCCTCCATTCTGTGCCTGGTGCATCCATAGTGAAATGAAACCTAAGCCCGTAGTTTGAGCTGAGTGCAGCCTGCAAGATGGGTTTGTAAAATTAGAAAGCAGGCTCAAGAGAAACTTGAGCAAATGTGTCATCATCCACAGAGATTCTTGGCTGGCAAAGTTACAGCCTAGAGTTCCTGTGACAAAGGTGACATTCATCACCAGTGGCCACTGGATTATTCAATTATGCCTATGTAATGGAGCCTCCATAAAAACGAACAGGAGAGGATTCAGAGTGCTTATGGGTAGCTGAACACGTACAGTGTGTTCTAGAAAATTGTGTGCACATAACAGACAATGATAATTTTAAATTTCATACGGGTGTAGGGGGCGTTTATTTGTTTTGAAAGAAGTTTCTGCTTTTAGTAATGTGTCCATAATTTTAGCTTATTAACTAGAACGTGCTCTAAGTTAACCTAAATCTGCACATTATAAACTTCAGAATGTGGATATTTCCACAAAAATGATTCCATAATTCACTAATAGGGTGCAACAAGTTTTACTTTAGAGAGATAAATATTCTTTTCTAACTAGATAACAACTAGACATTTATAATAGAAAAGAAAATCAAGGGATATCTCAACAAAAATTCTAATCATATGTTCAGCTTAGGAGAATGATAAGGGAATTTTGTGTCCAAAATATTTATTCTAAAAGATAAGTTTTTTAATTTATAATTTTGTGTCTCTGAAGTATTTGTGCCAATATAAAGTCAAAGGCAGCATCTCTGATAGTTCTGTGCCTTTCTTCGTGGGAGGGAAGCTGAGGCTGCCTCATACCCCAGTAGACTCTGTATTCTGAGATATAAACATATGAAAAATAAACATTATTACAGAATTCTCTGTTATCCACATCTAATAAAACACAATTCTGATTATGTATATAGTAGTAGCCATAGATACAAATTAGGACAGTATTTGGTCTTATGTGTGCATAAAATAATCACATTTGGGCAAATAAACTGTTTTATTACGTATTTAATGTTACAGTGCTTAAAAATGCCTTGATAATTTAAATACATAGCTTGGATCTTTCCAGTTCTCTTTCCAAGCCTTAGCTATGATTGAAATTGTTTTGGGCAATGAAGATAGCAAATCATTATGCATTTGGTTCAGCTTAGTTCTTGTGTCCTGAGCAGACCGACTGACAATTAAAACTCATCAATTTTATTCTGCACATAGTTAAACGAGGATTCTTTTTTTTTCTTTTTTTGAGACGGAGACTCGCTCTTTCACCCAGCGTCACCCAGACTGGAGAGCAGTGGTGCGATCTCGGCTCACTGCAAGCTCTGCCTCCCAGGTTCACGCCATTCTCCTGCCTTAGCCTCCCAAGTAGCAGGGACTACAGGCTCCCACTACCAGGCCTGTCTAATTTTTTTTGTATTTTTTTGGTAGACACGGGGTTTCACCATGTTAGCCAGGATGGTCTTGATCTCCTGACCTCATGATCCGCCCGCCTCAGCCTCCCAAAGTGCAGGGATTACAGGCATGAGTCACCATGCCTGGCCACTTTAACATGGATTCTATCCCTTGTGCTGAGCCTTGTATCTGCCTCAGCACCTCCAACTCCATCTTAATGTTACAGTGAACAAGGGCCTTACATTCTTCCAGCATATCTGGATTATATGAGGCAAGCTCTTTGATTTGAATCACAACCTCTTGGGTGAAAGTTCCAGTCAAAAACACCTGAGAGACCAGCCCTTTGGCACATGCCTCCTGTGCTGTCAGCTTTCACCCAGCAATTAACATTTCATTGGCAGATGCTTTACCCATCAGTTTTGGAAATGTAATAGTAGAACAGCCATCTGGACTCTGTCCAAAGGCTGTATAAGGGGTTTGGAACCAAGCCTTTTCATTAGGCCACACGAGATCACAAAGAGCCAGTGTGGATTCACCTAGTCCACTGGCAGGGTCATTGACTGATACAACAATAGGCTTTTTAAATTGACTAAAAGTATTCACAAAGTTCTTGATGGTGTCCACAATCTCAAGGCTTGCTCTGTTTCTGTCATTCCTTAAGTGCTTCACAGAGTACCCAAAATCAAGACCACAGCAAAAGACATTTCCAGCTGCACTGAACAGGCCAAGCTTGCTGTCATCCACAACATCTCTATTCAGAGCATTAACCATTTCTTCAATTACTTCTGTATTCACTGCATTTTTTTCTGTTGATCGAGTTGATAGTGATATTTGGGTGAGTCCATCCTCTTTCTTCACTAGAATGTGTCTGTATGTGCTGGCATTTTCTATTAGCCTTATAGTGAAGTATATCTTCTTGATAAAAGGCTGGTCTCTGCCATCATCAGTAACATTTATTTTCCCTCATTTCACTCTTGGAACTGATGTATGCATGTCTGTTGTTCTATTGGCTGCTAATGGGTCTATTAATACCACTATACCTTTTTTGGTACCTGAGCCTGTGGCCAAGGAAGCAGTAACTGAGCCAGACATCTGAGACATTAGCGG
Organism: Hylobates moloch; assembly: GCF_009828535.3. NCBI lineage: Eukaryota > Metazoa > Chordata > Mammalia > Primates > Hylobatidae > Hylobates > Hylobates moloch. The sequence goes on along the minus strand of NW_026652300.1, from coordinate 3,998,399 downwards.
GTGTATCTGGGTTCTGTTCGCTATTCCAGCCTGTTCTGCACTGGAATCTGATAAATTCCTGATGAGCTTCCCTTCTGTCACCTTGAAGACCACCATGTCCTGCAGATCTACCATAAAAGGGTCCAGATTCTTGAGCTCCTGAAAGCCACTCACAGTTTTTTTGTTGTTAAAGGGGCTGTGAGGTGCAAGTGTCTTCGTAGTTGAGTTTACCAGCTCCACATTCTTGTGTCAAAGAGAATTGAAGCTGCCTTTCTCCTAATGTTCTTGCTGGCAGCAAATAACTGGCTGATTTTGGATTTGTGGTGTTTGCCAGTCACTAGTGTTTTAGGAGAGTTCTTAGAAAAGTTCGGGTTGGAAGATCTGGAAGTTCCTCTAGCATTGTTTGAAAAAATTCTACTTGCTCTGGTCCATGTATTTTTTTTTTCTGTTTTTCAATCTGTCATCTGTTAAAATCATACATTTTTCACAGTTCATGAGGTGCTGCTTTGGTTCTGAAGTGTCATCTTGTTTGTCATAACCTTTCCACTTAACCAAATTCTCTATATTCCCATTTTTTCCTTGTCTTTTGTCAACAATAGTTTCAACCTCAAAATCCTGGGAAACCATGAAGAAAGACACAGGATTGGAGCAGTTGCTGTGCCAGCATTATTTCTGCTGCGTCTCTACATAGCCACTTCTTCCTGCCTCCAGTGCTTCACCAGGTTCTGAGTATGGATGAACCTCTTCTATTTCGTCACCACTGGTGTAGTGAAAATTGTGTGAAATAGCAGCTATGCTATGTGCCTGAACCTCTCCACACTTACTCCCTGGTGGGACAGCTTGGGCTTTGTCTCATGGTGCATGATAGCTGGCTCAGTAGCCTCAGGTGAGAGTAGCTAAATCCACAGCCCCAACCCTCTGGTGTAGTACAGAAAGATTTCTTCCTACCTGTTACTCTTTTGTGTTTGTTTGTTTGTTTTGCCTAGTTGTGGTTGCTATGATGATTATATTGAACATTCTGATATTATAACATTTTTAAAGTTACCATAGCTTACTTTTAGTAACATACAAAGCCTTTACTGCTGTATAACTTAACTGCATTATTTCAGTTATTGAGTTCTCAAAATTATACCTTGATGAATTATAGGTCAAAAACAAAAATAAGTGGTAGTGTTGCAGGAAGTCAGGACCCCTAATGGAGGGACTGGCTGAAGCCATGGCAGAAGAACATAAATTGTGAAGATTTCATGGACATTTGTTAGTTCCCCAAATTAATACTCTTATAATTTCTTACAGCTGTCTTTACTGCAACCTCTGAACATAAATTGTGAAGATTTCATGGACATTTATCACTTCCCTTATCAATACTCTTGTGATTTCCTATGCCTGCCTTTACTTTAATCTCTTTTTTTTTGGCGGGGGGCGGGGGGTGTAAATTAGTTTAACCATTGCAGAAGACAGTGTGGCAATTCCTCAAAGATCTAGAGGCAGAAATATCATTTGACCCAGCCGTCCCATCACTGGGTACACACCCAAAGGCATATAAATCATTATATTATAAAGACACATGCACGCTCATGTTCATGGCAGCTTGGTTTGGTTACTGAAGTCTCTATTAACTTTTACTATGCTACACTGAAGTACTAAAAGGTACTCTGAAGAATACCCTAGGCTGAAGACATAGTGATTTTTTTCCCTTCAGCTTTTATTTTCAGTTCCAGGGTACATATGCAGGATGTGAAGGTTTGCCACATAGGTAGATGTGTGCCATGGTGGGTTCTTGCTCAGATCACCTTGGTATTAAGTCAAGCATCTATTTGTTATCATTCCTGATGCTCTCCTGCCCAGTATCCCCACTCCAGCAGGCCCCAGTGTGTGTTGTTCCCCTCCCTGTGTCCATGTGTTGTTATCGTTCGGCTCCCACTTATGAGTGAGAGCGTATGTGTGTTTGGTTTTCTGTTCCAGCATTAGTTTGCTGATGATAATGGCTTCTAGAGCCAACCACGTCCCTGCAAAGGATATGATCTCTTTCCTTGTTGTGGCACATGGTATTCCATGATGTATATGTGCCATGTGTTCTTTCTCTAGTCTATTCTTGATGGACATTTGGTTTGGTTCTGTGTCTTTACTTTAATCTCATAATCTCATCATCTTTGTAAGCTGAGGATCTACGTTGCCTCAGAACCCTGTGAAGATTGCATTAACTGCACAAATTGTTTGTAAAAAATTTGTGTTTAAACAATATGAAATCTGGGCACCTTGAAAAAAGAACAGGATAACAGCGATGTTCAGGGTACAAGGGAGATAACCATCAGGTCTGACTGCCTGAGAGCCAGGCAGAACAGAGCCATGTTTCTCTTCTTACAAAAGTGAATAGGAGAAATATCACTGATTTTTTTTTTCTCAGCAAGGAACAGCCCTGAGAAAGACAATGTGTTCCTAAAGGGAGGACTCTGAAATGGCTGCTCTGGGAATGTCTGTCTTATATGATTGCAGATAAGGGATGAAATAAGCCCCAGTCTCCCATAGTGCTCCCAGGGCTATTAGGATAAGGAAATTCCTGCCTAGTAAATTTTAATCATACCGGTTGTCTGCTCTCAAACCCTGTCTCCTGATAAGATGTTATAAGATGTTATCCATAACTTCATTAGCAATTTTAATTTTGCCCCAGTACTCTGCCCCCATTTGCCTTGTGATATTTTATTGCCTTGTGAAGCATGTGATCTCTGTGACCCACACCCTATTTGTACACTCCCTCCCATTTGAAAATCACTAATAAAAACTTGCTGGTTTGGGGGCTTGAGGAGCATTACAGAACCTGCCAACATGTGATGTTTCCCCTGGATACTCTGCTTTAAAATTTCTCTCTTTTGTACTCTTTCGCTTTATTTCTCAGACTGGCGGACACTTAGGGAAAATAGAAAAGAAACTACGTTGAATTATCAGTGGTGGTTCCCCCAATAATGGTAGTTTTTTTAAAAATTAAATATATTAGTGTTTTCTTGAAGTGTCGTTTACTGGTTAAAAGTGCCAGCTTTTATCTGGGAATGTTATAATTTGTCCCACACATTTGATGGACAATTTATTGGATCATAAGATACAGGTTTGACAGTTTTTTTTGACATCACTTGGAATGTATTAGTCTACTGCTTTGTGTCATCTTAGTTTTCAAATAAGAAATCCACTGGTTATTCAGTGGTTATTCAGGTAAGAAATCCACTGGTTATTTTAAGGGTCCTTTTTACATGACTAGCCACTTCCCTTGCTTCCCTTGAAAATCCTCAAGTTTCTCTTCGTATTTGTTTTAGACAGTTCAATTATCAGGTAAGTTTGAATTTGTTTCTTGGAGTTTCTGTTACTTGGAGTTTGTTGGGATTCTTGGGTGCTTATTTATTGTCTTAAATTGTTACCTTCTTTACAACTATTTAGTTAAATAAACTCCTTTATTCTTTGTTTCTTTCTTTGAATTTCCAAATTGCATAAGTATGGCTGCTTGATGGTGTCCCTCAGGTTTCTAGGCTGCATGAAGCTACCTTGACACTTTCCAACCTGTTTTGGTGACCAGTACACGGTTGACTGCCCCCAAGGCTGTGTATTACAGTGTTGCAAGGCTAATGCATCCCAGAGCTCAGTTCCAATACTTCAATCATTGCAGTCTCACTAATGCACCACAATATAGCAATCTCTAATTGTGAGGTATGGCACAGAGCTATTTGTCTCATGGCCAAGAAAATTAAGGAGAACAGATGCAAACAGGTTGAAGCAAAACTTTTGTAAGTGAAAGTAAAAAACTCTTCACAGTGGAGGTGGAATGCAAGTGGTTTACCTACTGTGAGACTGGGCTTTACACTTTCTAAAGGCAGGGAAGTAAAATAATGTGCTTAGTGGTCTTGGAGTAAGTGTTATTTGGCTTGGCCCTGAACATTTTTCTTGGATTCATCTGGAACTGAAGTCATGATTTATAGATGCTACCAAGCTCAGCTTTAGAACTTGGCCCTGGACCAAAAAGGAAGTGAGCTTGGCCTGAGACCTTGGCTTGGGACCAATTACAGGCTGAAGTAATGTCTCATGGCCACAATAATTAAGGAGACAGCGTGATGCAAAGTTCAATTAGGAATAAAATGTTAACAAGCAAAAGAAGAAAGCTCTTGATGGTGAAGAGGGGATTTGAGAGAGTTTCCAACTATAAAGCTAGGTCAGGGCTTTCTATGAATTGGAAAGAACAAAATGTTCTGAGGTGTCTGTAGGCTGTCTTGAAGAAGCACTACTTAGCTAGTTTCAGTACCTGGTCTGGGAAAAATGAGAGGCTAAAGTAAAAGCTTTGTCTGGAACATTGGGCTGAGGAAAAGCAGAAGCTGAAGGGATAATTCATAAATGCTTGGCTCACATGTCTAAAATAGAAAAAATATATATATTACATCAGAGCCGATTGGAGCATACCATATGTCATTCCCACAAATGGAGAAGTGTATATTTTCTTGAAGTCTGCTGATTATATGAACGACAAATGCATTTATTCATTTGACCTTGTTCCCTTATTTATATAGGTGTGAATATGTTTTAAGCAAAAATGACAAAGTCATTTTCATATTCTGCCTTGTTGTCTTATTAGTGCAGTTGTGGATATATCTTTAGGCTACCATCCTCCTCAATTTTTTTTTTTTTTTTTATCGGTGACTGCATCCTAAGTTTTCAGACTGTTCCTCTGTACAAAATAGTTTTTCCAAAAACTGCTTTTAGCTTCCTCACTTCTTTTTTCTCTCACACTTAATGAAGGTAATTTTGTATATTTTATAGATTAAACAACATTTGTGTTAAGGGCTTTTCTGTGCAGTTTTTCACTTTTGTTATGGAATCTATCAAAGTTCACATTAGAGTACATTTGAAATTTTTGTGTTAGCCATGTTCGATCTGTACTTTCTTCTTTTAAAATAAATCTTTTTAGTAAAATAATACATTGTTTTAATTCTTAGAATTCAAAGTTTGAAACTCTAGTCCTTGGGTTTTCTTTTTAGTAGCTGTAAGGTTGTAAAATATGTTTGATGTTTGTCTGCTTTCTGCTATAAAACTCCTAAAACTTTTGGAATCTCCAAAGTGCTGTCTTTTAATTTGATAATGTTGATGTAGAGCTGCATGCTGAGGCTTTTCAATGAAAAGACAAAGGCATGATTTGATGGTAGGAACTCTCAGATGCACTCTTCATCATTCTGAAATGGGAGAGATGCTGCAGGTAATGCCAGCAGCAGCCCATTTAGAGAGGCTGCTGCAAAGATTTCAGGTGCAATGAGGGAGGTGAAGCCAGGGCTGTGCTCTCTGTGAAACTCGTGGAAAGCAAGAAAAGGCAGAAACCACACTCACATCCAAGTTGAATGACAAGGAGCCCCACCTACTCAGGAACAGTGGCAGCTGCCCCACCACAGCTGCAGACTCAAGCATGCATCTACTTTCTGAAGCCTGGGAAGCCATCCTTCCAACAAATTCCCTGAAGTTTCTGCTCCCATTGCCTGGCCTCTCCAAGCTCCCAGTGCTCACTCAACGTTGTACAAATGTGCCATCATCCACAGTTTCTTGGCTGGTGAAGCGATACCCTAGAGATCCTGTGGCAAATGTCATTCACCACCAGTGGCCAGTGGATTATTCAATTATGCCTATATAATGGAGCTTCCATAGAAACCAACAGGAAAGGATTCAGAGATCTTCTGGTAGCTGAACATGTAGAGTACTCTAGAAAATTGTGTGCACATGAAAACAGACACCAATAATTTTAAATGTCATGCTGAGTATAGGAATCTTTTCTTGATTTTGAAAGAAGTTTGTCTTTAATAATGCGTCCAGAATTTTAAATTGTTAACTAGAACATACTCTAAGTTAATCTACATCTTCACAGGATAAACATGAAAACACGGATATTTCCACAAAAATGATTCCATAATTCACTAATAGAGTGCAGCATGTTTTATTTTAGAGAGATAAAGATTTCTTTAAATTAACTGAGTAACAACTAGACATTTATAAAATAAAAGAAAAGTTATATCTCAACACAAATTCTAACCATATGTGTAGTTTGGCAGAATGATCATCAGTGAATTTGGTGTCAGAAGTATTTATCCTAAAAGACAAGTCTTTTAATTTAGAATTTTGTGTCTCTGAGTTATGTGTGCCACTATAAAGTCAAAGGCCCCATCTGTGATAATTCTGTGTCTTTTTTTTGTGGGAGGGAGTAGAAGTTGCCTCATACCCCAGTAGCCTCTGCATTCTAGGGTAAAAATAAATAAGAAAAAGAAACATTATTACACAAATTTCTGTCATCAAAATCTAATAAAACACAATTCTGGTCTTATATATCATAGCAGACATAGGTAAAATGTGGATCTTCCAAGAACAGTTTAGTGCCCACCAGTCTGCTTTTATATTTGGGCTCGTGTATGCATAAAATAATCACATTTAGGCAACGTTTTGATAATTTAAATACATAGCTTGGACATTTCCAGTTCTCTGTATTGCCATTTTTGTATTGTTTTGTGTCAACAATAGTTTCAACCTCAAACTCCTCGGAGGCCATGAAGAAAGACACAGGATTGTAGCACTTGCTGAGCCAACTTTATTTCAGTTGTCTCCACATAGCCACTTGTTTCTGCCTCCAGTGCTTCACCAGTTTCTGTGTGTGGATGAGCCCCTTACACTTTGTCACCACTGGTTTAGTGAAAGTTGTGTAAAATAGGAGCTGTGCTCTCTGCCTGAAAGTCTCCACACTTACTCCCTGATGTGACAGTTTGGACTCTGTCTCATGGTGCCATGATAGGTGGCTCAGTAGCCTCAGGTTAGAAGAGCTAAATCCACAGCTCCTACTCTCTGATGTAGTACAGAAAGCTTTCTACCTGCCTTTTACTCTTTTTCTTTTTAAATTGTCATTGATGTTATGATTACATTGAATATTCTAAAGTTATTCCACTTTTAAAGTTATGCTGGTTCATCTTCAATAACATACAAATCCCTTACCTCTGTATAGCTTCATTCCAAATATTTCACTTATTGAGTTCTCAAAATCATACTTTTATGCATTATATGTCAAAAACACAACTTGGTGATAGTATTTTTCTTAAATATGTTAGTGTTTTAAATTATATGGAAAACAAATTGTGGAGGCACACATTGCTAATTTTTTATGTTTTGTAATTGTTAATGTAATTATCTTTACTTTAATATATATTCATTTTTGCTACTGTTTAATGTCTGTTCATTTTACCATGAAGGACCCCATAAGGCATTTTTTTAAAGGTAGTCTACTGGTAAAAGTCCCAGCTTTTATCTGGACATGTCATAATTTCTCCCTTACTTATGAATGACAATTTTTTGAACATAAGATTTCTGTTCAAAAGTTTTTTCTTACATCGTTTGGTATATGTTAATCTATTGCTTTCTGTCTTCTGAGTTTTCAGATGAGAAATCTGTTGATTATTGCTGAGGGTTCTTTGAACATGACTAGCCACTTCACTTGCTGCTTTCAAGATTTTCTCTGTCTTTCTTCTAGAGAGTTTAGTTATCATAGAATTTGAGTTTGTTTCTTTGAGTTTCTCTTACTTGGAGTTTTTTGATCTTGGCATTCTTTGCCACTGTCGTTTCCAAATAGTCTCCCTGATTCTTTTGTCTCATCCTTTGCACTTCCATTATGTGTAAATATGGCTGCTTGATAGTGTCCCACAGCATTCTAGGCTGTGTTCTCATTTCTTTATTTTTTTCTTTCCTTTCATAACTTAATAAATAATGTCAACTGCCCTTTCTTTAGTGTGCTGATATTTTGTTCTTCTCCCTGCTCATATCTGCTTTTAAATATCTGTAGTGAATTTTTATTTTTATTTTTTTCTTTTATCACTGGACTTTTTTAGGTTATAAAATAACTTTACTCTTTTTATTAATACTTTTTGTTCATATTTTTTGAGATTATTTTGTTTATTATATTATCTTAATATGAAGCTTAATTGTTAACTATTATGTTTTAGTAAGACTGCCATTTGGGCTGTCAAAAAAAAAAGTTTTTTTTGTAATTTTTATGTTCTTAAAATGAGCCATACTTCTCTATTTCACTCTATAGTTTGTGATTTTGCTGGTGCTGAAAAAAAGCATTTACATTTTAAAGTGCTGTAACACTGAAAATAACATTTTCTTCTTCTATGGTTTGGTACGCTTTTGTTTATTCTTATACAGGCTTTTTCTCTCCTGTAAATCAGACTTACTGAGCTTCTTCTTGGATCTTTTTTTGAGCCTCATTGTTTTGGGGCACATATCATTAAAACCACAATTGATTCTACATATATATATACAGATATCTATCTATCTATCTATATATATATAAAATGTGTGTGTTTGTGTGTGGGTGGGTGTGTTTTAGTTTTGAATGTTTTTGTCCACAAATGTCTCACCTTTTAAGAGAAAAAGAAGAACAATTAGGAAAACATGTTCTGACTTTTTAATCTTCTGAAAGTTTGTTGTGTAGAGGGACAAAGAGACTGAATAATGTTTGGGATATAAAACAATGACTATTCACCTCTCTCGGGTCATCCATAAGCAGAAGCAGCAATTGGTGAACGACTTCTCCTTCAATTTGGAGGGCAGGGTCCTTTTTGTTTACCATGGTTCTTATAAGCTGCTCCAGAAATATTTGCAAGGAAGCATCCCACAGTGGTAGTTAATAAAGAATAAAGTTAATAAAGAAGTTAATAAAGAATAAATTTAATAAAGAATAAGTAGCTGCTGTTGATCTGTGCTATAAAATTGATAAAATTTAATTTTTGTTTACTATACAAATTTTTTTGGAAGCTGTAAACTTCAGGTGGACTCTCGAATTCTACAGTGAGTGCATCATATTAGTCCTGCCACTGCACCTATTGTATAGTTGAAGAGATGGATATAGAGTGCACCGTAGTAAATTGCAACACTTTTCCAGAATCTACTATCATTTTACTTCGGCCTATTTGTCTTTGCACCTAAAGTATGCCTTGCATAGAAGTCACCGAGTGACTCCTTTGTTTAAGGGTACACTAGCACTAGTGTATGACTTTTTAAGCAAGAGCTCATATTTAATGTTGTTACAGTAAAATATTACATAATCTGACATTGACTTACTTGTTTTCCATATGTTCTTTCCCTTACTTGATCCTCAATTTTTTTTGTTCGTTTAAAAAATTTGGCTTATTCTTTAAAACCTTCTGTTGTATTTTTTATATTACAATTAGGTATATTTGGAACTTCAATTATTACGAAAACTTAAAATAATCTTCTATGAACAATACTAACTTGTGTGAATAATCTAATGTTTAAGGTCAACAATATAAAAATATGCTCCTCTTGTAGTTTTCCATCCTTCTCAATTTATATTATTGTCTCTGATTATATCTGTGCACACTGAGTGTTCATTAATAGTTAAGTTTGCCAGGGGTTTAATAGTAATATCATTTTCTTTTAGAGAAGCATTAGTCACAATTTACTTTAGCTTTTCTTTATCTAGATATTTTTGCTTGAATGTCATTTTACCGGCTATATATTTCAGGTTTGATGCATTTTGTTTCTGCTAAAATGTGTATATCCCACCACCTTCTGAGTTTTGTGATTTCTGTTGAACAGTCATCTGTTAATTTTAATCAAGACCTTCTTGTACATAGCAAGATGCTATTCCCTTTCTGTTATTCCCTTTCTGTTTTAACAATTTTCTGTGTATTGGCTCTTGATTGCCTATAATGTTTTCTGATGTGGCTATCATTAACTATATTGTGGTTAAAGATTTTTGTTCTCTTTCAAATTTTAGATACAGATGTTTAAGTTCAGGAAATGTTCAGTCATTTTTGCCTTAAATTTTTTTGGCCTCTGTTTTTCTTCATTTATAAGATGCCCATATTGCATGTACCAGGATACCTCATGGTGTTCTATTTACTCTTTAGTTTTTTTTTCACTTAATTTTTTTAAATTTTACTTCTCAAAGTGGGTTATTTCAGTTTTTATTCCTTCAGATTGACTGAATATTTACCTGCTCAAATCTGCTTTTAAACGTCCTTATGGTCGACTTTATTTCAGTCATTATCTCCATTTTTTTATGGTTTCTTTTATAATTTGTCTTGCTGATGCTCTCACGTTGTTTTTTCATCATTTGTCAGTCACTTCTATTTAGCCCTACTTAAAACTGTTGTTTTAAGTTATTTGTCTATAAAATTTGAGACACATTTAATTCCTGCATTTAGCTTACATTGATCATAATTTTCTCTTGGTTTTTGTGTTTTTGCTTTTCAGAAAACTGTATTTGAAATGTTATAATGTGCTAACACGGCATGCTAAACCTGTGTTTGAAATGTCATAGCATGCTAACTCTGAACACTTTTCTTTCTTTCTGAAATGCAAAGCGTTTTGTTAGTTACTAAAATGAATAAGAGCAATATAAAAAAACTATCACTTTTAAATACTGGGTATGTATTGACACTCTCCTTTAACTTTCGGGGGATTTTTTATAATTCTGTCTTAACCTTCAGTTTCTTCTCACTTTGAGCTACAGGTAAACTTGGGGGTTAGCGCATATTGTTTTACTTTTTTTTTTTTAGGATGTTTCCATAGTAAGCATATGCATGATTTTCTAAGTGCTTCAGTATATTAAACCACTTTTGAATATTCAGATTTTTGCAAATACAAACCTCTCCAATGTTTCTTCCTGTTTATAGTTTGCCTATTGTATAAAATAACTATGTTTTTTATTCTCCAAAACTTAAATATTTGTGACCAATTCCTGGCATTTCCAACAGAGAGTGACTTTTGAGTTAGGCAAAAGAGAAATACACAATTATTTTATAAAATTTTCATATATCCTCTAGAAATCCTGGAAAAGAAAACACACAATAATTTAGCACATAAGGGTTTATTTGGTTTTTCCAGAAGCAGGAATCAAGTCCTCACTTTGACAATGTGAATTTCAATTCTGAAGGCTTCATCCATGACCAGGAGGTGATATGGCAATCCGCAAAGGAAAAAAACTAAAAAACTTTACACTTTTACAATTGTTTTTCTTGAGTAAATATTTACTTGGTTGATATAAACTATTGATTTTCGGGTCCAGGCTGTTTTTGATTTTTTTTTTTCTTTTTGGACTTGTTTGAAACTACCAGCCCTGCAGTTTTGCTTTTATTTTTATCTATGAAGCCCTTAGTGTTTTCTAATTTCTGAGATTATTTTTATTTAAGAGATTTATGTTTTCTGTCTTGTTTAAAATACTTAAATTGAATGTTACCCTTCCAATTTAGAATCCCAGATGTTAGGCTTTGTTTTAGTTTTTATGTTATAAAGTTGTTGGTTTTTTAAATTAATTGAAATGATCAATTTCATATAAAATGTATGAGGCAAGATTCTGTGTTATAAACTTCATTTTGGTTTTATGTAAAACAAATATACAAGAAGTGGCTTAAAAAGTGACTTTCAAGTAAATATCTAAATAAAATAATAAAACAAATTACATAAGCATGCAGCAAAGTCAACAACTATGATGATTCCTGGTGGAAGTCTGTTTAGATTGTTTTTAAAAAGCCAGCTAACTGTAGCTGCAGCAGACATTAGAAGAGAAACAATTATAGTGAATGAGCTCATAGAAGTCACCGAAAGTCCATATGATTGGCTAGGGTTTTTATAGGTTTGTAGATTTTCACAAATCTACAAATTTCGTCCTAAGCCTGGTTCATGATTGGAAGTTGAAGTTTTGAGGCTGTTACATTACTAGCATCTATTGCTGAGAGATTAGAAATGCTGCTAAATATCCTAAAATCTTGAGTCTTAAGCACCTTTGAGAAAGTAACAGTGTTGAACCATTTCTGGAGAAAATGATTTTTAAAAACACACACTTAGAATTCTTTGATATTATATTTTGAAGATTTATTAACTCCAACTTTGATTTTCATAAAGCAGAAGGATTTGAAAAAGCCTATGTAAAGTTCAATTGATTCAACTTAGGGTAAGTGTTAGTAAAGTAAGGTCAGTTCACTTTTAATCAATGATTAGAAAATAAATGATATATTTTCTATTTCTCTGCTTTTCCTTCCTATTACTTTTTCAATCTTTTTGCAAAACATTAATACCAAAAAATAAAGCCCTAGTCAGCCTCAATTTGCAGGTACCAAGGGAGAAAACTCAATCCATGGCATTTGGGTTAGAGCTAATAGTGGCTACAGTTGAAAGTCATAAATAATACGCATGCACACATGTGCATTGGCACACTATATTATGGATACAAATTGTGCATTCAGCATGTCTTACGACATGAAAGCTTCTAGGATATTACAATAAGCAAGATAAATGAAAACCAACTTTTCAAAGACCATAGCTGGGGTTAGAGGATTTTCATTTTTGCTAAAGTTGTTGAGTACAACTAATGCTCAAGTATCTTCTACTATTTAAAAAAATATTTGATAGAAGTTTGCATAGTGGGCATCTTTGATCAGAATTATTTGTGCTCTGCCTCTTGTTCCAACATAATAAAAAATGTATGAACAAAAATACATATTAGACAATAAGAGAAAATAAAGATCAATGAATGAGGAAATTGATGTAATAGGAAAAAATATTTGAAAATGTTAAGATAAATCCAAAAGTAGTTGAATTTCTATGATGTAAAATCCTTTTAGTTTGAATCAAAAATTTGTTTCAGAACTTTAGCAAGTAGCAGCAACATGGTACTTATCCACACTTACACAGCATACTTTGTTCCCACTTAGCACCTAACTTGTCAGCCATGTTCTTGATGCTAGAGCCTTATCTACAAGGCAGAACTCCTACCCATATAGGGCTTGCATTTTCTCCAAGATTAATAAAATATCAGTCAATACCTAAAATGAAAAGGCAAGATTTCTTTTTTTTACTTAATATGCTGAGTGAGAGCTCTGCAGTTTAGACACATTCTTGGAACAATGCAGAGTGTGAAGTCAAATCATTGGCAGATATTAAGTGGTGTACAGAAGCTGGCATTATTTGTAGAAACCAAGTTGTTCAGGCCAATCTTGTAGTGAAAGAGGAATGTTTATGGAAGTCTGTGACTGACCTCCTGATTTTCCAAAGTGCTGGCACTGCTTTATATTATTACTATTATCATTAGTTGTAAAAACTTTTTCACTGAGGTAGTTAGGCTTTATATATTACTTAAATTCAAACCTGATTTTAATGGCTACATTTTACAATATAGAACCAGTATTTACTAAATCTTTGTGAAAGTTTAAATTGTCATGTTCTAAGAAGACATAATACACTTTTATTTTAAAAGAAATAGAGTATTTACTAATTTGTAGCCATTTATTAAGTAACTACTCTGATATACGTTCTAGAGCCTTGGCAGTAAGTAAATAGAAAAATAAGTACTTTAAAACTGTCTGTTTTACAGAGATCTGTATGGGCCACTGAAACACACACTCACACATATAGATAAGTCAGGATTTTTTGTATGGTATTAGTTTATAATATCACCATCAAATAAGCTGAATTAATAAAAGAAGATTTACAGTTATAGTATTTATTCAAAGAATGCTTTTTGAGAATACTTACAAACTAATTTGCCATCACTTTATATATTTTTATATATATACATATATGTGTATGTGTGTGTGTATGTTTGTATATGTATATAAAAATATGTACTTACATACATGATCACATTATGCTGCCTGCAAGCTGGGGAAAAAGGAGAGTAAGTTGGAGTCCCAAAACTGAAGAACTTGGAGTCCGGTGTCCAACAGCAAGAAGTATCCAGCATGGGAGACAGATACAAGCTTTCACTGACTCAAATGTTAATCTTTTTTTAGGAAACACCCAAGAAACACCCCCGGGATTAATACTCTGTATCACTCAATCCAATGAATTAGACACTCAGTATTAACCATCAAAGTCCACCCCTTGTCAACTTGAATCAATACACATCTCCTCCTATAATACATAATCTTCAAATGGAGACAAAAATGAGGTCATAATTATACCTAACATAACACAATTATTCTCTTACAACCAGGAATGCAACAATCCCCAAATCAATGCCTATTTCATGAAGTTTACAATACACAAATATTGATAAGAACTCAGTAAATGTTAAGAATATGATAAAGGAAAATAAAAAAGGAAGCACAAACTTTTTTTTTAACAAAAGAAGGAGGAAATACTTAAGATAAATACTTAAAATACATATGGCCCAAGTGGTAGAGGGGTTTGCACTGCAGCCTGCTGTAGTTGCAGAGTCTTTTCCTGTTCTGGATGCTCCTGAAACCTGGCAGCCCTTCAGGTCACTCAATAAGTGGGCTAGGGTGATGTATTCAAACGAAAAATATGCTGTCTCAAAAATCCAAATAGCCTTAGTTGGTATTGTGCCTCTTTCTTGGTTATAGAAGGCTCATACAACAACTTGTTCTTTACCCTACAAAAGATATTTTGACAGGCTTCACAACACTGGACCCCTGTGAATATTATGGAAGTAGAAGGCCTCTGAATTTTAGTGAGATTAATTTTCTATCCTCTAGTATATAAATGTCTCACCAATAATTCAAGTGTGCTTGCTACTTCTTGCTCACTCATTAAATCAGCCTAATATCATCAATGGGATGGACCAATGTTCTATCTTACAGAAATGAAAAGAAATCAAGATCTCTCTGAATAAGATTATGACAGGACGCCAGAGAGTTAGTATATTCCTGAGGGAGGATAATGAATGTGAATTAATCGCCTTGCCAGTTGAAGGCAAATTGCCTCTTGTTGTCCATATAGACAGAAATAAAGAAAAAGACATTTGCCAAGTGAATGGCTGCATACCACATACCAGGAGATCTATTAATTTGCTCAAACAATAAACCACATCTAGTACATCAGCTGCAAGTTGATTGACAACTCAGTTAAGTTATGATACTCTAATGGAATTCTCCAAGATCTACCTGTCTTCTGCACAGGCCAAATAAGAGAGTTGAATGAGGATGTGCTGGTAATTGTCACCCCAGCAACTTTGAAATATTTTATGTTGGCACCCATCTTTGCAATCTTCTTGGGGTTTTGGCATTTTTTCTCATTTACTATTTTTCTAAGTAGGGGCAGCTCTAGTGACTTCCATTTGACCTTTCGTATTGAGTATCCCTGACCCTACAAGTCAGAGAAATGTGGAATTCTGCCAGGTGCCAAGTATGTCTATGCCAGTTATACATTTTTGCACTGGGAAAATGACCACGGAATGACTCTAGTGACTCACTGAATGATGTGTAAATCTGACCTAATAAGCTAAAGCTATATTAACTACCTGACCTCCCTGAGCTCCTACTTCAACTTTAGGACCACGATAATGTTTTGGGTGTCTGGAACCCACATCAGCACAGAGCTAGTGCCCAATAGTTTCTGAAAAGTCTGATTATTTCCGTTTCCCTAATGCACAGTCACCATGATAAAAACCTGAAGGTCTCCTTAGGGAAAGGTGGTGTAAATATTCACTGCATAAATAGTTATGTAGTGGGTTTCTTGGTCCAGGAAACCCAGCTTCCCCTTAATTCAATGGGTTCTGGGTCTTTAAACTGGCTCTCATCTGGAAATTCATGGAGGGGCTGTACTTCTCTGTTTTCATTGTTCAAAATAGTCTTTTGTCCTTTTGACCAAAAGATTTTTATAGGTATAACCTAAGTATGAATGCAGTAGCTTTCCATCAATATCAGTTCCATGAACACCATGATTAATTAACCAATGATAGAGCTCTACAGGAGTCACATTATTCTGACTGCCACCATCCTTAGCTGTGCCCACATTGCCTTTGATGGTTGAGTGCTGCTGCTTGGCCTCTGTCATATCGGGATCCAATTTTTCTCATCGTATTTAAATTTTATAGTTGAGTCATTGTGGTTTCCACCATTAGATCTGACAAAAGAGAAGAGCAATTACAGGGCTATTCAAAGATGCAGGTGCTGACCACCCAATCTATTTCACAAGGCACTGGTCAAGGATTTGTGTTCTGGACCCTACCAGACTGGATGAGTAAGTCTAAAGGATGAGTCTGCTTCACCATCCCAGTCTCCTGAAGCTTTTGGATCTTCTCCACTCCACTAAACCAATGCAGGCCAGGCATTTCCAACTCACTCACAGCAGGCCATCTTTTAATCCACATTTCAGCTAACTAAGTGCATAAACTATTGGAAGTTTTTTTTTTTTTTTTTCCTTTTTAACTCCCCAAGCTGCCACATTAAACACAAAGTCACTACCTTGATGGCCCTAATCAGTAAATTCAGCCTGATACAACTCTATGTTCCTTATACCATAATCCCATACAATTAATATCCATCCCCATGCCTGTTCTCCAGATTGACATTCATATAAATGTGATAACTCGAAGAGTTTATTTGTGTGTGTGTGTGTGTGTGTGTGTGTGTGTGTGTGTGTCTAGCAGATGACCTGATGGGTCACACTCTCTACCTCACCTCTAGGAGCCCACCACAGCATTCTAGCCTGGTTTAGTAACAAACAGAGGTGTTCGGGATGGCTTCTGAGAAGAATCTACATTATCTTTCCTGGCAACTGTCCCAGGGAAGGCCATAACTGTTGCCTCAGCCAGTGCAGGTTTATCTCAGACTGAGCTGGAAAGACAGATGGCAGCATGGATCAGAAAGATGATGTTGCCCCTTCTGGAGATGAGAAAGCTTTTCTTTTTGGCAAAAAGCTTCATCAGAGTTTACACACTCAGTATCCCCAGCTTCATCTCA
The DNA here is from genome assembly GCF_009828535.3 of Hylobates moloch. Classification (NCBI taxonomy): domain Eukaryota; kingdom Metazoa; phylum Chordata; class Mammalia; order Primates; family Hylobatidae; genus Hylobates; species Hylobates moloch. The sequence continues at coordinate 3,981,690 of NW_026652300.1, read as the reverse complement.
TCAGGGTCCTCCGACACATCCTTTCAGAGTTTCAGGGTCCCATTCTATTTAATCAATGCCTTGCTATAACAGTAGACACCTCTTGAGGATGTGCATGCATCTTTCATTGAAGGTCAGTCACTTACATGATAAAAGCCTGTAATTTTGGCTCTTTATCTACAGGTGATACAGGTGATCTCTTTCCCCTTTTGCACTCTTGGTTGTAACTTTTTAAATATCCCAGAGTTGGTGCTCAATAGTGCTCATGTGTTTAAGGGAAATTATGACTTCAAGCCTCACCAGCATTAAACAAAAGGAAAAGGCCCCAATTTCTAGAGCCGATAAGTATAGAACTGTGAATATGTGTTGAATCCTTTTGGCTTATTTAAAATTTTTGGCTGTTTGTCAATGGAATGTGTGCATGAAAGAAAGAACAGTGTTAGCAGTGATAAACTTAGCTTACAAAAGGTCTCAAATTATGGTTTTCTCTATTATAGACTATAAATCTCACGTATGCTTAAAATGGCCTTATTTCTAAGAAGATGTTATTTTCACCAGAATGTTCAGTTTAGAGATACTCAGCTAAAGCAGTGAGAAAGGGGCAAAGCCAACTTTATAAGCCTGGCTGTGGCTCAATCCACCCTGTTGGCCAGTGACATGAGGTATCATGACTGGGTCTCTATCACATCCAGCTGTGGAATGCAACTTAAAAAACTAGCAGTCTACCAAAAATTCTCATGCAGTTTTGCTTTCCCATTTTTCATGGTCCTATACATCTTGTATGCCTAGTCACACATATTTTTCCTGGCCACTGCTTCTCTTGACTTCCCCAGCTCCTATCCCCTTTGTGGAATTGTCCAGCCTTGGAATGCTTCTATCACCAGGACATCACAGAACCTGATCCACACCCTTCCAGGGCCATCTCCACCATTAGCCTGTTCTCTGCTGTCTGATGTGCCCTCTTTGTTAGCTGCCTGATGGCCAGATTGACTGCTGCATCCTTTCTAGCTCTAAAGACCTTGCAGCATCCAAAACAAAATAGGTTCCGTAGATGCAAAGTCAGATTCTGAGGAATTATTTAAAAGTAAGATATTTTCATGGTCTTGTGAAATTTCTAAGTATATAGATTTGGACTAAATGATCTTTTTCTGGTTGTATAATTTTATGAAATGAATGGGTGGAGTGGAAAATGATAGTTGCATCTGAGGTTTTATCCTTCCCCTTCTATTTTTAAGCCATTTCCAAAAAACACTTATGTCTTCTAATTTTTCAGAAGTCAAACATCAAAATACATTGGCTACCCTTTTTGTGGGTAGTGAATTATGATGGAGAAGTAAACCTGGTATTACCATCTCCTGTTAATTAATCATTGCTATGTTGAAGGCTGCAAAATAGAGTTGCTAGATAAAACACAAGACAACCAGTTAAATTTGAATTGCAGATGAACAACAAATTCAAAATGCAAATTTCACTGAGTGCTTTGTATCCTTACTTGCCTACTCTGGCAACTCTGCTCCTGAGGCAGTTGGTCATAGCTTGGTTATTAGTACTTTACTACAGGCTGTCTTGCAATAACTCCTTAAACTTTCTGAATCATTAGCACTTTTCACTGAATTAACCAAATAAACCCATTGACTCATTAGGTGTTTCCTCACTAAAATTAAGCCATTTCAATAACTAATTGCTTATATTGAAAAATTGTAATGCAGTTAGATCAATTACCACTTTTAGCACATAGGAAGTCGGTTGTTAGAGTTCATGGCTATAAGATGCAAACCATAACAATAGATAACAATTATACACACTTCATTTGTTTGTTTTTAAGGAAGGAGAGGCATATAAGGAAGGAAAAGATTCTAAACAGATACAAAAATTTAACTTTTAAAGTCTGCAAAAACATTTAAAAAATATTATTGGATTCTGTTGATCAACCACCAAAATACTAATTTTGAATTATTACCACATGAAATCCTGGTGATCTACTGTGAAGACAGCACAAAGATCATTTCGAAAAACCAATTATATAAATATAGGACACTGGGGACCTGCCTTGGCAGTAGTTCCTGTGAAACGCATCTGGATTTTACTTGATCCCATGTTCAGTATAAGACAACAAGGTGGCAAGAGTAGAAAAATGTGCCTGTAACTTTCCCTGCATTAATCAAAGTATTGTCAAAGGAGGTATAGTCTGGAATAGTGCAAAGCTCTAAATAAATATTTGTTGAATAAGTGAATGAATCATTCATTGGGTTGATAGTGAACATCTAAAATTCAACGTCAGTTCTGGACATCCCTTTACTTACTAGGGGTATTAACGGACAAATGTGACCACAAGAGGACAGTCAGGGGAGTAAGTTGCCTGGAGTTGCTGCTGTTCCCTGAGAGAACCTAGGGAGAATTCCTGGGAATTAGTCTTCATGGGGATGTGCCCACCTTCTTTAGCTACTTAGGGTCTTGCATGTGGAAATGTTAGTGCATCTGTTTAAATTACTCTAAAGGGCAAAATTAGAACAGTGGGCAAAAGTCACAATGAAGAATATCAAAAGGATAAACAATGTGGTTATTATCCAAGTATCAGTCACATTTATACCTCTGGATAATTTTAATATAGTTGATGTGTTTTACTGCACCAGCTGGCCTCTACGTAGTCCAATCCATGTGGAGGTGGGGTGAAAAAGGCTAATGTTTAGAATCCTATTTCTGTCACTTACTAGCTATGTGACCTTGTAAGACATTATCTAAGCTTCCTTTTACTCAACCCAAAACACGGGAGTAATAATCTCTGTCTGGCAGCATTCTTGGGGAGACCAAATTAATTTGCATGAGAACTCTGTGTTACATAGTAGACACACCTCAGAGAGCAAGCTCTACATGGAAACCTTCTTTGTGTCTTGACTTGGGTGGCAGTGATATGACTGTTTGCTACCTGATGATTCATTGAGTTGTTTTGTGTACTTTTCCTTTTGTCAGTTGTGCCTAACAATGAAATGATTTTTTAAACTTTCAAAATTTAAAACAAACAACAGTATTTACACAGCAGTAAGATTTCTTTACTAAAAATTTAATTTTACATACCTCTGTTCACAGCAGCATTATTGATAATGGCCAAAAGGTGGAAACAATCCAGGTAATCATTGATGTGTTAATGGATAAACAAAAATCTGATACAGCGGCTGGGCATGGTGGCTCATGCCTGTAATCTCAGCATTTTGGGAGGCTGATGTGGGTGGATTACCTGAGGTCAGGAGTTCGAGACCAGTCTAGCCAACATGATGAAACCCGTCTCTACTAAAAATACAAAAATTAGCCAGGCATGGTGTTATGCGCCTGTAATCCCAGCTACTTGGGAGGCTGAATCACTTGAACCCGGGAGGTAGAGGTTGCAGTGAGCCGAGATCACACCATTGCATTCCAGCCTGGGGAACAAGAGCAAAACTACGTTTCAAAAAAAAAAAAAAAATTGTTACAGTATACTAGTGCAACATGCAATAGAATGTTATTCAGCCCTTGAAAACGCATGAAATTCTGACACATGCGACAACATGGAAAGACCTGGAGACATGATGCTAAGTGAAATAAGCCAGTTACAAAAAGACAAATACTGTATGAACTACCTAGAGAAGCCAAATTCATAGAGACTAGAAGGTAAAATGTTGGTTGCTAGGGACTGGGTTAAGGGGGCAATTGAGAGTTATTGTGTAATGGTTTAATGAGTATAGAGTTTCAGTTTTTTAAGATGAAATAGCTCTGGAGATTGGCTACACAACTGTGATCCTTAGCACTACTGAACTATATACTTAGAGATGGCTAAGGTGGCAAATTGTATGAAATGTGTACTTTACCATAGTTTAAAAAATAATTTTACTTTTTACAGCAGAAAAAAATCATTTTCATTTTATTGCATGAATAATTCTTTCTTTGGCCTGACAGCAAAGGTCAATCAAGATTATTTTTAAGGTATATATGTGGTATCATCTAGATTAAAGAAAATCCTTCAAATTATATTTTCTTCTGCCATCTAATGTACATTTCTTTTAAAGATAATATACCTGCTACAATATTTAAAAGTATCTTCACTAGATACTCTTAACCTGAATGTTCTAGACTCCAGGAGTTCTAGAGATGTACTTCAAGGGAAATCCTTGAAACTTCTAAAATTTTATGCAAAATGCTGTGGCATTTTGGAAAAGATAATCCATAGCATTTATCCGATCCACAAAGGCTCTATGACCCCTATAAGATCAGGATCAAGAACCACTTATGTAAATAAACTTCCACAGAAGACCATGAGATGCTTGTTTCGATGTCTGGGAATGTTAGAGGTGTGCGGTATCCCCTGTCATCCCCTACATTTCTCTTAACAAGTAATTAATAATAGAATGCAATTAACTTGGCAGACACAGGTGTTGTATCGCCAGGGTCAGCCCTGTGCCCAGGGCTCTTCATCAGTGACTGGGATGATGGAGTAGAGTACATGATCACCTTGCACGAGGATGTCGTAAAGTCAGATGGGGCAACAGAACCTAGCTGGGTAGGAATGGGATTCCAAATGCTCTTGACAGGTTGGAGAAATGAACAGAAGCCAGTTACACTGAGGGCAGCAAGGACAAGAGAACAGTAAAAATCAGAAAGGGAACACAGGCCAGCAAGTCTTATGGAAAGAACTGGTTAAGGAAAAGCCGAATGACAATCCTAAGGCCGTAAAATGAAACAGTGGCGGAGGGGTGGGATAAAGGTCACATTCTTAGGATTGAACCTGCTCTGGCAGAGGAGCAATACTAAGAGAAAACACCCATTTTCTTTCCTGGATATTATCGTAAATAATTGCCTACATCTCCTGTGTTTCATTGTCTGCCAATGAGTTCCAGGCAGTTATTTACATGCCTTCTTCTGTTTGAGAAGCAAGATTTTTGTATGCAAACACACACATATATGCATAGTGTATAAGTGTGTACGTGTATGCATGCACGTGTGTGTGATCAAGCATCTTGGTTACGTGCTTTGTTGTCTGGGTATCTGAAACTTAAAAGGGATAGTTGTGGGGGAGGTTGGAGGTTTATTCAAGACAGAAAAAACAGACAGTGAAAAGAAAAAGAATGTTGGAACATGAGGAATAATTGTCACAAAGAATAGAAAATAAATGGAGAGAGATGTGCTGAACAGCATGGCCAGTGGCTATGCTCTATGACCCGGCAGGAGAGAGCAGACCCTCCCTTGGGAAGGCTTTCTCACCCTAAGCACTGAGCAGTTTTAAGAATATGACGTATAATTATTATTTATAGCCTGGCCAACACGGTGAAACCCCGTCTGTACTAAAAATACAAAAAATTAGGTGGGCTTGGTGGCACACACCTGTAGTCCCAGCTATTTGGGAGGCTAAGGCAGGAGGATCGCTTGAACCCAGGAGGTGGAGGTTGCAGTGAGCCAAGATTGTGCCACTGCACTCCTGCCTGGGTGACAGAGTGAGACTCTGTCTCAAAAAAAAAAAAAAAAGAAAAAATGTATCATTATTTAAACAAGTTGAGATTATGTGTCATTAGAGTCACTTTTATTTTCACCTGTATAATAGATTTTACAGGGGAGGATAACTTAACTATGTTTCTAATTTTCAGACTCCTCATGTTTTGATTAGACCCAGATCAGTAAAGTCATTGTAAGCTAATGATTATGAGTTGTCAGGTACAAACCATCTCCCAGGAAGCATCTTTCACAGCTATTTTTCTTTGCTACAAGTATTTTAACAAATCTATTCTTATAGCAAGTGTTTTAAATCTCAAAGTTATAAATCGGCAATCTTTCAAACCATTATAACAAAACTTCAACTGTTACAGGAAAGTTAATTGCCCTTGTTGGCAAAGACTATGACCTTGTTATTTCTTTTCAGCCAGGGCTTTTTTGGAAAAAGATAGCCTTTATGATTTTCTGTTTTCACTATTTCAGGTACCAAGTAAAAAGAGCCCTATGGTCATCAGAGAACCTTCCTTACTGAATGATTGTAAATTTTCACTTAAATACTGAAAAGATGGTATACTTAATGTTATTAATAATTATGTAATAATATATGGACACTAACAAAGTATTTGCTGTGGTTGTTTCAAATTTCATTGACCCTAAAGGTATGTCAGTTGTTTTGAATTCACTAGTTTTTAAAAATTGTACACAAAACTTTCATGTATCCAGTACTGTAAAGTCTCCCATTTCTGCTTTATATATGTATATATATTTATTTATTTATTTATTTATTATTATTATTATAATGTAAGTTCTAGGGTACATGTGCACAGTGTGCAGGTTTGTTACATATGTATACATGTGCCTTGTTGGTGTGCTGCACCCATTAACTTGTCACTTACATTAGGTATATCTCCTAATGCTATCCCTCCCCTCTCCCCATACCCCACAATTACTATGAACGTGGGAATTTAAACAACAGGAATTTATTCCTTTAGACTTCTGGAGGTCAGAACACCCCAGTCAGAAAACAAGGTGTTGGCAGGGTTGTTGCTCCTGCAGGCTCCAGGGACCCATTTTCTTGCTGCAGGCCGCCTGCTTTCCTCAGCTCCTGACCCTGCATCTGGCATCCTCTGCTTCTGGCATCCTCTGCTTCCATCATCATGGCACCTGCTAGGACTTCAGCCCTCTGGCTATGGTGGGGAACTGGCCTGGTAGAGGCAGGATATCCAGGGAGGAAGCTATTATGATATTGCAGATGTTGAGAGGCCACTTGGCCTGGACATGAGATAGTGGATCAGACAGCTGCAGTTTTGGTTCACATGTGACATGAGGGAAGTATCCAAAGTTGGTGGCAAAAATTAAGATGGTTTGGTGGGGCTTTAGCTCTTATATTCCATTACTGTCTCTTCGTCTTCCTTTCTGTATTCTCATACAGACTAGATAAAGAAAATGTGGTACATATACACCATTGAATACTATGCAGCCATAAAAAGAATGAGATCATGTTCTTTGCAGGGACATGGATGGAGCTGGAAGCCATTATCCTTAGCAAACTAATTCAGGAAGGGAAAATCAAATACAGCATGTTCTTACATATAAGTGGGAGCTAAGTCGTGAGAACACATGAATACATATAGGGAACAACACACACTGGGGCCTACTGGAAGGTGGAGGATGAGAGGAAGGAGATTATCAGGAAAAATAACTAATAGATACTTGGCTTAATACCTGAGTGATGAAGTAATCTGTACAACAAACCTCTATGACACAAGTTTACTTATGTAACTAACATGCACATCCTGCACATGTACTTTTGAGCTTAAAAGTTAAAAAAAATCTAATAACTACAATGTGATAATATTAAAAATAATTTCAACAGTACAACTTTTTCCATACGGATAAAGGATATTTTATCAAGCTTATGCACAGTGTAAGTAGAAAGATTTTTGGTGATCTGCAGTGCACAATCGAGATCAGCTCCATGTGCTTATTTGGCAAAACAGCTGAGATAAAGATCCCTTCACCACATCCAAGGAGGCAGCTGATCCTATCCCCCTGGATATCAGATTCGGGAGCATCTTCTGGATAGAGTTGTGATTTTCTGGCTCACGCCTGTAATCCCAGCAGTTTGGGAGGCCAAGGCATGCAGATCACTTGAGGTCAGGAGTTCGAGAACAACCTGACCAACATGGTGAAACCCCATCTCTACTAAAAATACAAAAATTAGTTGGCCATGTTGGTGGGCACCTGTGATTCCAGCTACTCAGGAGGCTGAGGCAGGAGAATCGTTTGAACCTGGGAGTCGTAGGTTGCAGTGAGCCAGCCGAGATCGTGCCACTGCACTCCAGGCTGGGTGACAGGGTGAGACTCTGTTGCTGTGATTTGTTTTCATGAGATTTTGAGTTGTGATTTTCTACAATCTCTGAGGAAAGGGGGTAGCATTGTCACCTGCATTTTAAGGTCAGTCATGTCTCTGAGGCCAGCGGCTGACTTCTGAAGCCAGTCTCTTAGACACGTGATGTAGTGCTTGATCTTTCAAGATATCTGACTAAATTACATTGTTTGTTTCCATTTTTTTATGTTTATTTGCTTGATTTCAGTAAATTGAAATCAGAGTATTTGCATTAAAATATCCTAGCTGAATAACTAGGCTAGAAAAAAAAAAAAGCCAGAATATTGTCATATGACTGATTGGACCCACGGTTTTTCTCATGTACATAAGTAAAAAAGGTCAAGCAGGATGGGCTGCCCTGGCACCAGAAAATATAATCTGATAAAGGACCACTAGAAGATTCACTTGTCTTTCATGGGACTTGGCTGTTTACAGTCAGTGTTTTCTTCTGAAGGAAGCTATTTTATCCCTACACGTACAACAGATGGGTACTCTAGTATTTTATAAAAGATGACAGGAAAATTACATTACCACAAATGGCAAAAGTTGGGAGGTATGCAATAGGATAGTTTATTGGGAGAAAATAGACTAATATCAAAACAGAAAGAACACAAGCAGAAATAATGAATTTGCCTGCATCAATCTCTTCTTTGATGACCTCATCTCATGCCAGAGATACTGATCAATTTCACTACAAGCAATAAATATTAAAATGAAATTTTTGAGTGTCCTATCTAAAGCTTCCTGACATCAACTGTTTTCCCAGTTTTTTCCCTGCAAGCATTGAATACCTCTTCATCAATCTTTTATTCTAACCAATTTTGTTCCAGTTTCTCTCTTCCCACAAAAGGTTTTTTTTTTTCCCTTCTATTTTTGACTTTTCTTTCTTAGCAGAGATGCATGAATATTATTTTACACGCCACTGTGGCTGCATTTCATCAATCAGGAAATAAAAAGTGGATTTGAAGGGTGTTTCCTGACCCTGCAGGACTACAAACAACTGAGAAATGTATAGTAATCCCTCGGTTCCTGGTAGCAGTGATGGTGAAGAAGGACAGGTGTCTGTCGCCACCCATACATTTGCATCCTTTCTTATTAGAAAGGATCCTGCGTAGGCCAGGCATGGCAAGGAGAGGGGAGTTTGCAAAGAATCTTTAATCCTTAAATGTCATCTCCACACAATGACCAGCTTGACAAATATTTCAAAACATCTTGAAAGCAAATGTTAGGGTCATCATTCTTGTCTGTATAACCCTCTTGATCTCACAATATATTAACAATAATCACTTTTTATATCTTAAAAGCTAAAAGGAACAAGGTTTTCATTTTCATGATCATCTTCTTATTACTAGTGGAGAAATGTTTGGGAGCATGGATGTTGTTCACATCTGAGTTTATATGAAAATTATTCAATGTTTGCAGTGCCTTCCAGATTTTTCTGTGAAGGTCATGTGTCTGTCATTTAAGATACATCTCCATTGTATTAGCATGCAATAAAGCATCATTAGTCATGATATGTCATCAAACTGTTTTTATCCCCTTATATTTTCTATAGTCAAAGGTGTAGTATTTTCCTTCCAAATTCAGTTCAGGTCTTCCTTCCGTGGCATTTTCCACTTCCAATTTCATTTTTCCCATATATGCACATCTTGTTTGTAATACATAATTTATTATGTACATAATACATAATTTGGTGCTTAATTTGCTGCTGAGTTATATCTAGTTGGTGTTTTGTTTTGTTGTGTAAATTTTTACACCGTTTTGAGACAGTGTCTGTTTGCCACCCGGGCTGGAGCACAGTGTCATGATCTCAGCTTACTGCAACCTCCTCCTTCTAGGTTAAAGTGATTCTCCTTCCTCAGTCTCCTGAGTAGCTGGGATTACAGGCGCCCACCAGTGTGCCTGGCTAATTTTTGTATTTTTAGTGGAGATAGATTTCACCATGTTGGCCAGGCTGGTCTCGAACTCTTGACCTCAAGTGATCCACTTGCCTGGGCCTCCCAAAGTGAGGGGATTACAGGCATGAGCCACCACACCATCCCGCTAGTTGGTTTTGTTGTTGCTGTTTCAGATCCATGGTCTCACAATGTCCTCAGGAGCTGAATGTGACCTATAGATGGGTGGGGATTGGCCCACAGATAGATGGTTTTAAAAATACAAATTTTGAATTTAATGCCAACATTGGAAAACTTGTTAATTACACATAAAAAGCAGTATTTCCATTTTCACTTGAGTTAAACAACACATCTGGATACAATGGTGATCATGTCCATCGGTGGCGTCAGCTGGAGTGGGGGTGCTGGGCCTCAGCATTGGCAGGGTGCCTGGGCCTTTGAAACAGTTGCTCTTAGCTCTTCCTCATAGGCCATAGGCATTTGAAGTTGTGGCCTAACCATGTCATTTTAGTTTTGTTACTAGCTGATAAATCCCTTGAAGTCAGAGATTGTCTAATAATTTTCTTCATTCTCACAATGCCTGGCATAGTACCGGACACATAGTAGTTGTTCAGTAAATTAATTTGTTAAAACACTTCCATTGTGTGCAGCTGAGCATATATTGAGCTTCTCAAAGAGCTAGGGGAAAACAATTTTCAAACAGTTCACACAAATTAAATGATTAATCTTCACAATTCCTTTTTGAGATTCACAGGTGTTCTACAGCACGTATACAGATTAATTTATGGTGTGGAAAGAATAACATTTAATGAAAGTATTCCCAGTTGCACATTCAGGGAAGATTTAGATGCACAAAAAGTAATTACTCATACTGGAAATTGCCCCATAGGGGTTAACACCAGCTGATCATTTACTAGAAAGTGGCCTCTGCAGAAAGGAGTATCTTGTCTCTCTCCAGCCCTGCAGCCCCTTAGAACCATCATTTCTTGTGAACTAGCATTACCAAATTACCTGACACCCTCAGTCTGGCCATCTCTGACCATTTTACATCTTTTGTTATGTACACTAGAGTTCATTTAGGGTAACTTGTAGAATTCTTTTTCTGCCCCATCTTTAATTGTATAAGAATATTTACAATATACTATTTGGGAGAAAGTGAACTTATGAACATTATTTTCCATATATTTAAAAAATAATAGAAATAACCCAATTATTTAATAATGTCATAGAAGATTTGGTCCTAAGAACTTCTTTTTTATTTCCATTGTGAAATAGTCAAGGGAATTGAGCAAGAAAAAGATTAAAACATGTAAAAGAAAAGAGACGATACCAACATGTCATTAACGTGACATTAACATGTATATATGTAAAATATGTATCTAAAATAGATATAGATACTATAGATAGGTATATCTATATGACAAATGTATATATGGTTTTATATATAGAATTTTCAATATACATAGAAATAGTTCCAAAATCATATATATTGGGACAGATAATAATACTTTAAAATACACCAAAATAGTACTTATTTAGCAATCAAATGCTAGTGACACAGAGACACTAGAAGTCAGAGCTGACGACATTGATTTAACAAAACTTAATTAGGAAACTAAAAACCAAAATATTTGTCTTATAAGAAGGTCATGCACTCATAGTTTTCTTGTCTTCAGTTTTATGCAAAATCCTAGCTAATGTGGCTTTTTGGACCCATGGTCTAAAAGCATTTGGAAATAAGAGCAAAGCTTGTTTAATAATTATACTCTGACCTAGCAAGAAGAAAAAACAACTGGACATTGAGAAAACATCAGAAGCATTATATGAAACATACTAACAACTTTTAAAAAAAAGCAATGATAGTTTCTTTAAAAAATTAGAGGTAGAATGGGGAAATCACATTATAAACATGTCACGTTTATCTTCATCTTTCTGGATGTATCATAATACTAACTTTTCGAGGTTTGGTAAAACCAAGCTAAGTTTCAGTGAATAGTGGCCTGGCACTTCTGTTTACAAAGACACTGAGGGCATAATTAGCCACGACATATTGGCAACCTCTTTTTTCCTTTTATTTTCTGTACTCTAAGATGTAGTGTTTTCCTTCTAAGTTCAGTTCAAGTCTTCCTTCTGCAGCACTTTCCACTTCTGCTCCCAGTTTGACTTCTCCCTTGTGTGCAAATCTTGTTCGTAACATATAACTTGGTGCTTAGGTATCTCTAGTTGGTTTTCTTGTTGTTCCATATCTGAGGTTGACAATGTCCTCAGTAGCTGAATGTGACCTATAGATAGGGTTGGGAGTGGCCCACAGATAGTTTAGAAATAAATATCTTGAATTGAATGCCAATATTTGAAAACTGTTTGATTACACCTAAAAACCTGGATTTCCATTTTCACTTGAGTTAAACAACACATCTGACTACCTTGGCACTCACACCTGGCAGCAGCAGCTGGAGGAGAGGTGCTGGGCCCCAGCATTGGCATCAGGGCCTCCAGGTCCCCAGGACCCTCGAGACAGTTGTTCTTAGCTATTTAGTAATTGTTGTTTATCTGGTACCCTTAAGTCTGTCTCTTCCCCATTTGTGTGAAAAGCCAGTGCAGTAACAAAATGTTGAAAAGTTCCCCAAGTCATTAAAAGAGAATCATATATAAGTGGGGGGGAAGTATAGATAGATAGACAGGTAGATGGATAGATAGATAAATGGACAGATGGATTAATAGATAGATAGACAGACAGACAGACAGACAGACAGACAGATAGATAGATAGAAGTGGATGAGTCAAGCATTACATTTTAGTTATATGGAAAGTTTGTGGTTCCTAGAAGTATGTTTATGTGTGACACAACTTTTTCTAATAGCCACAGGCAGCAATGTTAGAATAAAGGTAACATTTCTAGGCCAGCAGTGGTCATTAACAAATAGGGAAAAGTTTACTACAGTGAAGTTTCCATTTCTATAGTGTATACATAGGAGGAAAAACAGCATAAATAAAAGATGAAAACTGACAATTTAGACCAGTCATGAGCCCTGCCAAAATAACAGGGGATTGCAGCAACGTAAGAGATGACCTTCAATCACTTAAATACCAACAACCCCAGCAATTCAGAGGTGAGGAAAAGGCCTATTCCAAATGAATTATAATCACTTGGATTAATTCTATTTCTTTTTTTTTCTCCCTTCACAGAGGTAATGATATCCATTTGAAATATAATTAGGTTTATTTGTTTCAGTATGTTTTCAGTTATAAGATTGTCCTGCTTTTCTTGAATGAATTTAGTTGGAACTTTAACATATTTCCAGGAGCAAAATCCATACAAAAAATTCCCTGCAGAGAAGGCTCCCTCCCTCCTCTTTCCTATCCTGCCATTGCCTCCTCCTGGCCCTCCGCTACCTCCCCCAATTGTGTTTAGTCACAAGCCATGTTTCCAGCGTACTCTTCCTGAGCTTGTTTTCTTAAAGATAAGCAGATGTTTTCTTATTTTCCTTCACTGTTAAGCAAAAGATAGCCAACTATACATGTATACTTTTAAAAACATGTCTCCTTCCTGTGGTTTACAGACATCTGTTGTAAAATAGAGATGAATTTTGACCAGTATCATTTGATATTGTTGCATAGAGATCCTTGTCTAATTTTTTTTTACAGCTTCCTAATCTTTATTAGCTTTAACCAGTTTCCAGTGGAAAAGCATCTCATCATTTCCGGTATACCCAGTAGGTACTTCAGTACATGTTTGTTAATTGATGAATTTATGAAAAACAAGTTACATTAGATGTGTCTCAAAGGTTTGGATTGATGGAGAGGAATTCTTCTTCATAAGTGGTTCTGAAGAGGAATCACATTGAACAGAGATGCACAGTGGAGTGCTGAGAACATTGGCTTGCCTGAAATGAAAGTTTTGCATTGTCAAATTGGGAGAATAGACTTGCTATCTTAGGTGAAGCAAAAATCAAATTTCTTTGAAAACTGAGTGTAAGTTTCAACGGCAGGAATTAACATCATAAGGGATAAAATAATATTTGGGCATAGTACTGATGGAATTTAACGTTAGTTGATGTAAATGCTGCTAGATTTTCACTATTTAATAACTATTGCCATTAAAATACTGTGGATTTTTTTTACACCATAGCAGAACAAATAGTACTGAATTACCTTTCCAAATATGAGTAACTAGTTTTATGTTCTTTTGACAGTTTGGTTATGTTTCCAAAAGTCACGTAACTACTTTATCTGGGAAGTGTGTGTGTCTGTGTGTGTGTTTCTGTGTTTATGTTTAAGGCATATAATACTCACCCATAGGCCCTTAGCTTTATGATAATGTTCAATGAGGTTGGTAAAAGGGTACCAAAATAATGAACTAATTGAACAAGGAATATAAAGGTGGCAGTGGGAGGTGAATTACAGGGTAACCAAGTCATGTTAGCTTTGTATGGCAGTATAACAACTTACCACATATCTAGAGTCTTAAACAGACCTGTGTTGGTGATCTCACCATTTCTGTAGCTCAGGAGTTTTGGCATAACACAGATAGATGTGTTCTGTGTTTGGAGTGCCACAAGACTGAAATCAAGGTGTCAATAAGGACTGAAATTTCATTAGGAGCTTGGGGCCATTCTTGAAGCTCAGGTAGCTGTGGCAGAATTCAATTCCTGTGGTTGAAGGATTGAGGTTTCCATTCCTCACTGGCTCTTACCCAAGGACTGTCACCTGCCTGCATTCCTTGCCACAGTGAGTGCTCCCTTCATTTTCAAAGCTAACAATGAGCTGTTTCTTGTTGAATTTCTCTCATGATTGAAGTCTCCTTCACCAGGATGAGCTACCTCTCTTTTAAGGGTTAACTTGATTAGGTCAAGTCTAACTTAGGTTAATCCTTTCTTAAAGCTACCTATGTCATATAAAATAACCTAACAATAAGAGTGACATACCATCCTATTAATGGATTCCTCTCATACACAATAGGAGGGGATTAAATAAGGTTGAGCATCTTTGTTGGGTCCAAAGTAGTAGATGATTACTGTGTGGTTTCAGGTGTGAGGTTATGAAGGCCTTTACTCAAGTTGTAGAGGGGGAGAATAAAACGAGTCAATGCAAACACATTTTGAACAGAGTTATCAGTAAGACTTGTTTATTGGCTGGAGAAATGAGGAAGACAGGAATAGTGAAAAGTAGTTCAAACCAAATCAAACAAATGATTAATGCAAGGAAACGAGAAAAGAAAAGTCTTTGACCAGGATGCCAATGAGTTTGGTTTGATACAAGTTTAGTCTAACAGGATATCAGAATGAGAATATTGGGTAGGTAGTTGGAAATAAACATGTGACTGTAGCACAAATAAGATCTGAGATCTGAAGAGACAGGTTTGGTGTATGTCATATTGGAGATATAATCGAAACTTTGAGAATAAATATGCCTTTCAGGAAAAGTGAATTTTGTCTTCCTCCCCGCCAATTTATATGCTGAAGTTTAACCTCCCCAGTGAGGCTGTATTTAGAGATACGGTCTTTGCCAAGGCAATTCATGCTACTGGAGGCTGTAAGTATTGGGCCCTAATAGGGCTGGCATGTTTTAAGAAAAGCCAGAAATACCATGAGAGCACAAACACAGAGAAAAGGCTATGTGAGGACACAGCAAGACAATGGATATCTGAAGACCAACGCAAGAGGCCTCAGGAGAAACCAAACATCCAGATACTTTGATTTTGGATTTGCAATCTACAGAGCCATGACAAAATAAGTGTCTATTGTTTAGGCCACCCTGTCAGTGGTGTTTTTTTGACTACTACAAAGACCAGATACAGTTCCTAAGAACAGACATGTATTTAAGAGGCAAGAGCAGGCAAGTGAGTGAAAAGCAATGAGAAGTTTAAGAATGCTGTCTGTGTATTTGACTATACTACAAAGATCAGTAGCCTCAGGGGTTAAATGGCCTGGAATCTCATCTTCACTCTTCCATGGACAACGCTATTTTACTTTGGCAAGCCTCTTTAGCTCCCAAAGCCCTTGATGCACAAAGGAGAAATCATAGTGCATATCTTCCTGGTTATTGGAAGGTTTAAAAAAGTTTTTGCATTTCTGTGGCTTTTTTTATGTTGATATATGTGTATACAATTAAACGATTTCTTCTATAAAAATCATGTATAAGAAGTACTAGATAAATATATTATCTTTTTTTCAGAAGTTATAAAACTGTGGAGTTCTGATTGCATCCATTAAAAAAAAATCTATTCTTCTTTAGTGCATGTCTGTGGATGTAGCTCCACCATCAGCTCCAATTTGCTATTGGTGTTTAGGTACTGTCATCTGTGTCCTGACATGCATTTTATTTTGTTAATGTGTAGGTTGAAGACAAGGTTGTTAATGGTTGTTGGTACGTTGTCTACAAAAAGAATAAGTGGGTTACAATGGATCTGAGTACGGGTTACAGACCTCAAGCTTTGGTGCAATTCTGTGGCCTGTTATTTGTCCTGTGAAGATGTGGCATCTCAATGGTCTTTTGTCTGCCTCCTGGCTCTTGACTCTTTCATGAGTGACTGAGCTTGCCTGGTAAAGGTTAACTTTAGAGAAGTGAGGTGTTCTAATCTATGTTTGGTTGGTGCCAGGCCTCCTCTATTAAAGATGCATGTGGAAAACTTGAAAAGTATCCAGGTGAAAGGTTTAAAGAAGTCAAATAATTTAGACATAAAAATAACCATGCAGAGAGCTGCATAACATTCTTCAGTCTCCATTAAGGAGACCTAAAATAAGCATTTTTCATGATCTTCTCTTTTAGAGACCTAAATGAGCTCCCAAAAATATTCAACTGGAATCAAGAGGTGGAATGGGTAACTGTAATACCTTTTTCTCTGTTGGTCTTTGCAAATATGATCGCTTTTCACATCTCAGAAATAGTTTAGATGAATTCTGATAGAATGTGATTTTTTTTAAAGAAGAAGAAAAGCCACTGTGTTCAGAAATAAGTTTTTAAAGGCTGACAAAACACACTGAATGTCATAGGCATTCCTATTCATGTTTCTATTCCATATTTTATGAAAGCAATTGTGTATGTATAACACAGTTGTATTATCCAGAGTAGATAGTTTCATAAATCATTTGCAGCTACTGCTCTGATTCTGTAATGCTACTACACGTGTTCAGTACATTTTTGTATGAAAATTTCTGTATTATTTTAAAAAAGACAGCAGAGAATGGAAAGCAAACATGAGTGTAACTCAGCATTAAGTATCTGGAAAAATACCATGAGTATTTTATATAAGTATGAAATGAATAAAGCTAAAGTGAAAGCTAGGATTTTCTGCATGGAAACATTGATCCAGATTTTATGTCATTTTGGTCTAGCTTTACTTTACTTCATAATTATGTATAATTATTTATTTGTTGCAGATGTCTTTTGAACATCTATGTGCTAAGCAGTAAGTGTAGTAGGTAGGAAGAATTCCTGCAAAGTGGCCTGCGGCACACTGTATGGCCATGAGAACAAAGATCTATAGACATACATATATATATAAAGGAATAAATACATGTATATATCTATTTAAAGGAATAAATACATATATATATATATAAAGGATTAAATAAAGGGAAGTGATAATGCATAGTTTATATATATTTGCATAATTTAAAGCCAAGTTCACAATAATGATAATGAAAAGTTATATCTAATTAAATAGAAATGAGCCCCATATCTTCCAGTGACTTTATTCACTGAACCCACTGAGCACTTGGGTGCACCTCGGAAAAAAATAGACTGTTTTTATCAAAGAAGCTGCTCACAAAGAGGGAGAAAAGAATAGCGTTCTAGTGTGACCATTCCACCTTCCACCTAAGGGTAAAAACCAGAATCTTACAAAGTGGGAGAGACACTCAAGCGTTTCAGATTTGAAGTCTCCTCTATTCAGCCATTGGCCTCTCTGCCCAGTTTCTGGCTTTGAATCTAAGTCAGGAGCTGACAGTGGGCAGTGTCATGGGCAGCATCCCACCATCTAGCACAGTGTCTCCGTCTGCCCTAAGGGGCCAAGATGCCTGATGTGTCTTTGCTGTTAAAGTTGGCATCTGAGATGTGTTCCAGCAGCTCTGCCTCCAGTTCACACCTCCTTGCAGCTTTCCCCAAGAGCAAGCCTTTGCCCTGACCCTGTGAGCCCCTGTGGGCCACCCACCCTTCAGCAAGGCCAGCTCCTCTTTTCAGTGCAGTAGGATGTGGAGGCTCTTTTTAGCTCCTGGAAGAGCAGGGCCTGGAACCAGGCCCTCACTGTCTTGGACACTGCAGGCCGTCTCTTCTGCTCCCACATCAAGGCCCTCAGTGCAGCACCTCCCAGAGGCCCAGGCTTCCAGCCCTCCCCTCCTCCACCTGGCTCAGCGCTGGTTCTGGCTTTCTTTTCCTGAGCTCAGAGAATCTTACACATTTCAGGATGCGTACAGGGTCAAGAAACAGCTTGCACCTCAGCCGTTTTTCCTTAGCATTCTCCCTCTCCCCAAGACTGCTGCTTTCATCAAGGTGAAGGCCAAGAATTGTCAATCTGTCCTCTGGTGCCTCCATGCTGGCCTCGCGGGGTTGGGGGTGGGGGGCGGTGGGAGTGTCACTAAGTTAGAGAACATATGTCATCCTGAGGGGGAAATATTTTCATCAGGACTTCCCATCGTCACCCTTCCCTTCAGGGACACATAACCCTCTAATTCCAGGGTGTGTCAGTTCAGATTCCAGAAGGAAACAGCACCCTCAGATAGGAGGCTGAAGAAAACGGTTGTAAAAAAAACAAAGAAGGATGTCAAGACACCTGAACTATTCATAGCGAGAAGCTGTTACTGTTGTTAGGTCTTTAGGGACAAGAGGAATGAATAAATGCTGTGCCCAGAGCCAATGAGAACTGGAGCCCCAGCAGAAGGGACATCTGGTGAGTGGTAAATCCTAGAGGGTTGCAGTCCCTGCCAGAACCAGAGATTTCAAGCAAGCAGGGCCAGGAAGGATGGAGGGAAGCCCCAATCGATCAATCTCTCTCTCCCTCTCCCCCGCCTCCACCATACCCAATGACCTCCTGGTACCTCCCCTTGTCAAAACCCAACTGGAGGAGGGCAGGACAAGGGAGCCCAGGTGATTTGGCCTGTGGGTGTCAACCTCCGAGGGCAGAGAACAGAATCGGAAGGATAGAAGATGGATGGACGTGTAGTTGTGTGAAAATGGAGTATAATAGGACAGAGAATCCACTTCTAGCACCCACAGCTATAATCCTGATTTCACGTATTTTGCTTGTTGTAACTACTGACATGAACATACTTGTCAGAATCTGAGACTTAATATTTAGTGTTAACAGTATGGTTTTTAGCTAGGACTGGGCATGGAGGTGTCACTAGACTGTAATAAATGAAGCAGGAAGGTGAAGAGCCCACAGTGGTATGTTGCTATATTGATACATTTATTTTTAGATGATTCAAGGAAATTTATTCTTTGTTTCTCCTTGTACTATGTGGTTTTTAATTATATTTTTCTGAAAGTGAACTTAATAGTAAGAATATTTTTTTCTGTTACTCTGAGAACAACCACTCTAGATTAAATGTGTTCATGTTACAGAATATATGAATATATTTTCTGATGGAGTTTAGATATGAACCCACAACAATTTCTTTGTGTTATTTCACTTTATGCCTCCTAATTCATCTGTCCATTCATGTCACATCTATTCTTTTCACTCTTCAAACAGAAATTCTTTCAAAATCCAATCCTGTAGAATTGTACCTTTTTTTCCTCCTTTGTGCCAGATGTGAAAGAATGCGTTACATGGTATCAGACACAGGTGGATGGATACTCTTGTGCAGATGGTTTAATTGGTACTTTGATATATCAAGATTACTACCAGGATCTTGTAACAGATGCCATTGATGAAACTGCCACAGTTGAAAAGGACCCAGAGCTATTTTAGGTCCCATATATATTCTTCAGCTGAGTGACCAATACCATCACAGCCAGCTGCCTTTGTGAAACTAAGATGCTTACAAAAAAAAAAAAAAAAAGAAAAGAAAAGAAAAATTCTAGAATCTGATTAGCAGAGCAGTTCCTGTTGTACTGACATGTAGGATTAAGCTATGGCTATGAAATTCACATAAAATCATGGGGATTAATTTTGACTGGGCCTTTTCTAGTTAACCATTCCAGCAGTTAACTCTTGGCCCCCTTTGCCATTAATTTTTTCCTTGTAGAAGTATGATTGGACATGTCATTTGCAATATGAGAGGCCTGGAGATGTACTTTACTTTTCAGATTTTATTCTTTTTTAAAAATGGATTAGAATGATGGATTTGGAAAGCTGAGGCAGCATGGAAAGGATGCTTTTTTCTAATTACAGTAAATCCTTGGGTAGCTGAAGATATTCTGATCATTTTCACTTTGACTTTTCTAACTAAGTGAAATTCAACATGAGTTTCCTTCCCCTTTTTAATTTTTGTCCTCATGTAAGAAAATTTTCTTAAATACATAAATTAATTGGTTTTTTTCCTGCTGGGTATACTGGCTACATATATTTACAATCTGAACCCATTTCAATGTTTTTAAAGTGCATTCATTTTTGTTTTGCCTCAGTGTGATTGGCACGTAATAATTTGGTTGGCAAAAGAATGGATAGACAGTTGTGGAGTAAGAAATAATCAGCATCCACTGTTTCTGTAAGTGTTTACTTAGGGTCCAGAGTGGGAAGTCAGGCAGCCCTGGGGGATTTCAGAAGCTGGGGTTAAGGAGCCAGCCAGAGGTTCCTGAAAGCCTGCAATACTCAAAAAGGAGATGAGTGTTATGAGTACGCCATAACAGTTTTACTGACGTAAGAACAGGAGGAACAGAGCTTGTCTGCATCCTCTCCTGCAGTAGGGTCTGTGCTCATACCCTTCCTGGAGAGTGTGGGCTTGTGAAGGCTCCTGGCTGGGAGGCAGTGCAGATAGGGAGTGAGGTACTGGGCGCTGGCATAGAAGGGGGTGGAGGGACGGGCACATTCTGTTTTAAGGCGACCATGGGCCTTGACAGCTCTTGGTGTTTCCCCTCCATCTTTTCCTTCTTTTTACCCATTTACTCTCCTTCCCTCCTTGTTCTCTTTTGCTTTCTTTTTGTTTTTAAATTTTATTTAAAATGACCAAATCCCAGATACAAGCTTGCTGTAATTATTTTTACTTTTCCAAAATTGTAGTTTCATGGGATATGTTGTCTTATTTCATGTTTCTTTATAGTGGCCTTGGGAACATCCGAAAATTTCTGTATGGGTATCCACTCCCAATTAGAAAGCACTTCCTGTATTAACAACACACCTTGTCACACTGCCATCAGATGGCTTCCCTGCCTGTCAAGGGGCATCTCCTGAATTTCAGAGTCTGACAATTGCAGTGGCAGCCACCTATGAAGAAGTCAAAATAAACTCCAAGGGCAAGTGTAGGCTTGTGTGTAAGGCCCCACTTTACTCTAGGATTATGAAGTTAGTGGATCAGCCTGCTTTCCTGGGAAGTGAAGAGCAGGAAGAGAAGACAGACAGGAAATAATCTGATTGCCAATGAGCTTCCCACAACTCCTGCAGCAGGGCCAGGTAATACTTCTGTTTTATACTTTGCATTTTGCTGAAATTATTGGACAATTAGTTAATGACATTAGTCCTAATAGGAGATCTAAAGTCAGAATAATTTCCATTTGGAGGAGAGATGCATGTGTGTGAATAAATTCGATCTCAGCTGGTAAGGGATGCTGTGGGTGCCTTACGTGGTATCAGACCACAGGGCCTGTGTGTAGCCACGTTAGGCCTTTTGTATAAATATAGACTGATAAATAACAATAAATCCATGATATCAAGACAATCGAATAAAAGTTTAAAGTTTCGTCAACCCCCAGTATAAATGGCGCATGTGTAACAACTGAACTGATTCTTTATTTTGGCCCTAAGTGGACACAACCTAAATCTTCCTCTGGTAAGAAAGCTTGGCAATCTAGAGGAAAAATGTGTCCATATGGGTACCGAGCGACCAGCATTTGGAAGAGCTCCCTGATGTTGTCACACACAAGCCCCAGCACCAGCAAATGCTGGGAAGCTGCGTGCATGCCGCTTCTCACACCGATTCTGAAATACAACTTGCCTTGTTAATATATTGTTGAGCTGCATATTGGCTCAACTTATGTAGGGCTGTATATTAAATGTATGTTCCAAATGAAAAGCTAGAGGCAGAGGTTTCTGCTAATAAGTGTGGTTACTAGGGTTAGTGATACAAGAAGAACAACCCAGATCCAGATCTTGTCCAGATCTTGTCCTGTGTTTTCTGAGTTATCAAAGTGAGTGCAGTATTTCAGTAGACTCTAGATGGAACTTAGTTTGTGCCTACACCTGAATCCACATTACTTACATCCCTCTTTTCCTTTTCTTACTCTTTTTTCTATTATTTTGTTTTATTTTTATTGTATTTCTCTTTTTTTACTCTTACTCTATTCCTATTCTCTTCTTAATCTTCTTCAGCAGAAAACTGAATACAATAATGATGCTGAGCAAGCACATCTTTAATAACATCAAAACAAAAGATTGTGTTTCCTTTTCCAATTGTCCAATTAAATTGTGTGCAGGAATTAAATCATTCCTGCAGTTTCAGCAAGGTCTGTGATTTTTGTTTTACTCAGTCCTGTGGGCATTTGAAGTAGGGAATAAAGTCCAAATTTACTAATCCTGGTATTCAGCCAAGTTATTAATCAATTCCACAATTTGTATTTCTTGCTCATTTCAAGCCACAGGTTCTTCTCTGCCTGATGTTAACATCGAGGAAGAGGTTTAATTAGAGTCTCTCTCTCTCTCTCTCTGTCTCTCTCCTCTCTCTCTGTTCACCTCCTTCTCTCTCTCAGGCCAAGCTCTGAAGAAGTTTGAGGAAGCTTGAAAGGGTGTAGGAAGGAGGGGAATGGGGCCAGGAAACAGAGCTTTTAGCTCAGGTACTTGGAGCCTGGCCAAGGGTTCCACCTGATTCCTCAGCACCACGGGGGGCTTTCATGAACTCTTCATAGATTTGTACCTCTGGGAAGCTCTTTTCTGCATCTCTCCTGCCTCCCAGTATGATGCCTCTCTATTCAGCCGGGTTGCATGGCCCCTTCTGATCTCTCCTCCTCCCCTGAAGACTTGACTTTGGCTTCTTGTTTCTGGGGTTCTGCCACCCTCCAGGAGGCCCTCATGTCTAAGCCCTAAGACTTCTCCCGGCCAGGAGCGGTGGCTCCTGCCTGTAGTCCCAGGATTTTGGGAGGCTGAGGCGGTTGGATCATGAGGTCAGGAGATTGAGACCATCCTGGCTAACACGGTGAAACCCCGTCTCTACTAAAAATACAAAAAATTAGCTAGGCGTGGTGGCAGGCACCCTCTGTCTCCCTTCTCCCTCTGTCTCTCTCTCTTTCTGTCTCTCCACCTGCCCACATGTGGTCCTTGGGGAACCCCAGTCTTTGCCCACAGCCCTGGAGTACAGGTCCACCCACTGTATTCACATTCCTCCTGACACAGCCTGCCCTGGTTCTTCAGGCTGGGAGGGAGGCCTCTGTGTCACCCTCTCTGAGTCATCCTCTGCTGAGTCAACCTCTGGCTTCCCCTAGGCTCGAGGTGGAGGAAGAGCATTCAAATAAGTGGAGGTGGGGCCCCCCAATGGGACAGTGGCCCTTTCCATGGCGGTGATCTCCCACTCACCCGCTCCCTCTCCACTGGGTCTCCTTTTATGTCTGCGAACTGGCTGAGTGGTCCGAGAGCTCAGCAAGTTTCCACCTCCTCCATGAGTGGAGCACATTGATTTAGGATTCCAAATCTGTGTTTTCTATATTTTGGTGGCTTTGTTTACATTTTAACCCTCATTCTTTTCATCTTATGAATTAAAACTTGGGCCCCTTTGGGTAAATACTCTTTCCCATTTGGGTTCTTTCCCCCTTCTTATCCTTTTATCCTTTTCCTGGGGTTGATCATGGCCTCACTACTGTTTTGCCTGAAGGAGGGGAGTCTAATTTCCTGGTGGTTTCTGTCTTATTGGCCTCTACAGAAGTGAAACTAGGGATGTTGTGGAATCAATTTTCTCTTCCTTCCCTTCTCATCTGATGTTGAAGCTTGTGAATATCTTACCCAGGCTGCTGAATATCTGGCTTACATATTTTCATTTTTTGAGCCAGCACCCTTTGGAAATACTGTTATTCTCAGAAAGTCTCTTTGACCTCCTCTTTGCCCTTCATGGGGTCTTTACTGCACCACTTGGGTCCCCAGTGACCACAGGACTCTCTTCATAGACACTCCATGGGGCCATACCTACAGTATTGCTGCTACCCAGTGTTGGAAATCAGGTTTTTTGTGTGCCATTGGAGATGCGAGAAAGAATTAGGGCATTCCATTGGTTGCTTTACTTTCACTTAATCAAAGAGATCTGGGGGTTTCTATTTCCCCCTCCCCATCTCCATCACTACTGAGAACTGATCCTGGTGGGTCTAAGGAAGTCAGTGGTGCTGCTTCTCACCCAGCTGCTCTCATACAGACCCCATCACAAATCCTGTGGGCATCCACCTTCCTCCAGTTGATCAGACTTATCTTCTTATGGGTTGTAGGTCATCCTTGGCTCTTCTCATGGAGTAGAGAGCTTCGAGCTTCCATGGAGTAGATTCTATCCTGGACCATTATGGCTGCTGTAGATTCACCAACATCTCTGCAATTCCAAGTCTGGTTACTTGACCCTCCGTTTGCGTGGGATTTTTTTAAAGTCTCTCCTTCTCTAAGGCAATGAGCCTCTGCCTGTAGGTGGAGCCTTTAAGGTAGAAAGCTACAGGGTACAAAAGGGTAATGGCAAAAGAAAATATATCAGGTAATATATTGAAATATTCTGCTCCCTTATGGTGTTGCATCTCTGGTGATTAATTGAATGTCTTTGAAAGATAGATCAGTGCCAAATGACAGAATAACTTGGAAGAGGCTGGGTGCAGTGGCTCACACCTGTCATCCCAGTACTTTGGGAGGCCAAGGTGGGCAGATCACCTGAGGTCCAGAGTTGGAGACCAGCCTGGTCAATGTAGACAACAACCTTGTCTCTATTAAAAATACAAAAATTAGCCAGGTGTGGTGGCAGGCAACTGTAGTCCCAGTTTACTCAGGAGGCTGAGGCAGAAGAATTGCTTGAACCTGGGAGGCAGAGGTGGCAGTGAGGCGAGATCCTGCTATTGCACTCCCACCTGGATGACAAGAGTGAAAGTCCATCTCAGAAAAAAAAAAATAGTAACAATAATAATAGTAATAACTAGGAAGATAATATGAATTTTATCTGCAAGTGGCTGCTCACTTAGAAAATGAGTCATCAAGTTTGCTCAATATTAGAACATCTTGTTTGTCTTCAACTCTTCATCTCCTGACCAAATCCCAACACCAAACTTTTCCTCTTCTATAATGGAGAAAACGTCTTTGGAGATTGTTGTGGCGGTGAATAACCTCAAGGTAACATGAAAGGAAAAGCTTTTTAAAGGTAAAAATGAAAAGGGGATCTGTTAAAGCCAGAACTTTCTTCTTTTTACAGGAAATTCTCCTGTCAGCTTAGGTCTCAAAAAATCTTTCATGTTTGGCTCAAGAATCCTTCTTCACCTGACTTTTGAGCAGGAGGTGAGCTATCTCAAACCGTGTGCATCTCATGTGTTTCCTTGTGATCCCTGACACCCTCCCCTGAAAGGCTGGAGGGATACTGGGTTGGTAACGGTGATCAAGGGTGGACATGGCACCAGAGGGTGGTGGGGCTGGAAAGTGGTGTGATTCCTGTGATGTCCCTTCCACCCCATCCCTCTTGTGACATGCTTTTTGCATCTAGTTACCAGAGTTGGTTCGTAAGTGTCAATAATACCTGGCTTGTTCCTGGCAATCGCTTCTGTAGACTGATGCGAGGCCTGGCAATAGACAATGCTAGTGAACCTCCCAGGAAGAGCAAAGCCTGAAGCTTAATTATGACCAACTGCATTTTAGTGTCCAGAGGTCACCATGAGTTTCTTGCCTTAGTTTCTAACATGATTTATGATGATAGCCCTCCACATTTCTCCCTTCTACCGCTGGGATTCTCAGATTCATGTTTTATGTGCCTCTATCTCAGCAAATGCTTGGCTGTTTTCCTGATTCTCTGCTATGTTTAGGAAAGTCACCCATGGCATTGCTCCTTTCTTACAAGTACAGAAAGTTATCCCACTATCTCAGAACTTAGGAGAACACATTTAATATTTAATTCCATGAATGCTCTTTCTACCAGAATCTATGAAAGTGAGCATTTAACTGGCTCAGACTAGCATTATGTTCATTTTTAGAGTTATCCTATCCCTTTTGTGATTATCCTGAAAAGTTGTCAATGTCTTTGCCAAGAAACTTGAAGCTCCTTCTTATGTTATTTCCATGCCAGAAAGTTTGTATTTTCCTTCTCCTGGACTGTTAGGGCCAAATTGGAAAAGTTCAATGCAGTTTGCGAAGAGGAAATTGCCATTAATGATTTAAATTAGTACTTTCATTTTTTTATAATTAATTTTCCACTTGAAAAATAGATCTGCTTTAGCTTGAAAATCTATGGCATTAATATTGTCATAATATTAGTAACTCAATGGAGAAATGTACATGAGGCAGTTAACTTTTGGTGATAAAAAATTACTCATAAAAATCATTGTCTCTTAATTTGACATTTAACATGGACATTTGAATATATTATTTGAAAAATCAAACTTAAGGAATAAATTATGATGTTTTAAATCAAAGAATTTAAATTCTATTAAGAAGGAAAAAATTCTGATATTTTGTGTTAGATTTATTTGTATTTCCACAAAATGATTAACTCACTAAAAGGCCAGTCAAGAGTGGAAAAATGACTTGCTCATCTGTTTAAGAAACTTATTCAATGAAGTCTTAGTACACAAGATATCTTATCTTAAAGCAAACAACTATACTTGACCTGCTGCAGGAGAGGTTAGATAGAAGGCAGTTTTTCAATGTGTACAATCCCTGCATGCAAAATGGGAGGGAACAACAGTCGGTCTATGGCTGAGGACAATGGTCGGTCAGTGGACTGAGGACAAAGTGAAGGAGTCTTGGATTCTTCCTCTGGTGAGTAATTCTCATGCTCAGGAAATAGCAGGCGAATAAAAATATTCATACAGCACAACTCAGATAAACTCTATTTTTCAACTTTCTCAGAAGCCCTCATTTCCACTCTCAGAAGGAAGGAAAAAATCATACTCTTACTCCAGGTAGGTCATTCTGTTTCCATTTAGGGACTTAGATATGCAGTTACAGTCAAGGTTCTTCCTTTCCCTTTCTCCTGCCCTTGATGATCCACAGCTATTGAAATTGGGAGGGTCACCTTGGTGTCTTGCTGCCACAGCAGAGACAGCTGGCAGTCTGCCCTCCAGGCAAGGTACCTAGTCCTTGGATGCTCTCTCCTTCCTCTATCATGGGCGTTATGGGGTGAATTGTGTTCTTCAAAAAATCTTTTTTTTTTTTTTGAGACAGTGTCTTGTTCTGTTGGCCTAGGCAAGAGTTATCTTGTCTCATTGCAACCTCCGCCTCCCAGTTTCAAGTAATTCTCCTACCTCAGTCTCCCAAGTAGCTGGGATTACAAATATCTGCTACCATGCCCAGCTAATTTTTGTATTTTCAGTGGATACGGGTTTTCATCATGTTGGCCATGGTCTCGAACTGCTGAGCTCAGGTGATCCACCTGTCTTGGTCCCCCAAAGTGCTGGGATTACAGGCATGAACCACTATGCCTGGCCAAAAAAACCTATTTTGAAGCACCTGGGAATGTGACCTTATTTGGAGAGATCAGGTCTTCACAGGGGTAATCAAGTGAAAGTGCTGTCATTAGGCTGGGCCTTAATCCAATATGGTAAATGTCCTTAGAAAAAGGGGAAAAAAAGAGAGACAGGCAAGCACAGAGGCAGGAAAATGTGCAGGCACAAGGGAAAGGTGGATATCTACAAGGAAGGAGAGGCCCCTGGAGCAGATCCTTCTCTCCCAGCCCTCAGAAGGAACCAGCCCTGCCGATGCCTTGGTTTCAGGGTATTTCCTCCAGAGCTGTGAGACTGTGCATTTCTGTTGTTTAAACCATTAGTTTGTGGTACTTGATTACTGCCATCCTAGGAAAACCATTGTGGTACTTGATTACTGCCATCCTAGGAAACCCATGTGTAGGAAACTACACTTTTGCCATATTCCACATCCTAAGTTGTAGTAAAACCCTATGGACAACAACAAATCACTTCGTCTGACATGGCTTTAAAGCAAAAAACAGACTTCAGAACGGTACCACTGACGTGAGCTTCAAGAGCCCATTTTGATCAAGTGACAACAAGCATCGTGTTTCTTTGTCCTCAAGGGGCTTCAGCCTTCCTCAGCAGCCAAGCATAGGTATCTGCAAATGGCAAGAATCTTTGGAATGATAAATGTATCCGATGTTTATAAATCATATCATGGTAGAAAAATGTGAGTGTTTCACCATTTCTATGTGTCTGGGCTTGGCTTAATGGGTCCTCTGCTTAGGGTCTCATGAGGCTACAATAAGGGGTTGGTGAGGGCTTCGGTGAGGGCCCCGTGTCCTTTTCAGAGAAGGTCACCGTCTTGCAGCTGTAGAACTTATGATGACTTTCTTCTTCAAGCCTAGCAGGAATGTGAAGTCTCTGTCACTTCATATCTTTGAACTTGAGACCCCGTTTCATGGAGCTCACTTACACACTTCTTTTTAGTAGTTCAGGCCCACCAGAGATAATCTCTCTTTTGCTGAACAAGCCAGCTGATTACAGACTTGACATATATCTGAAACCCCCTCTCTCTTTGGCTCTATAGTGTAACCTAATCACACAGGTGGCATTCTTCATATTCACAGATGCTGCTCACACAAGGTGAATACAGAGATTAGGGAGTGAGACACTCAAGAGCTACCTTAGACCCCTGCCTACTACCAGAAGCCAAAACCAGAATGGATGTTCTTCCTCTTGTTGGCTACATTTAAGATGAGGATGAGGGTAGGATGTGGGCAGAAGAGTGGCTCTGGACCACCTGGCTTGGTATACAGCCCAGTTCCAGGCAGGGAGGGAAACTGTAAGAGTTAGGCATATTCAATGCTTCTGTCAGTGGGGCTTAAGTTCAGAAGAAGATTTTAGCTCTTGAGCATGATTCTGATCATGAACACGATTCAGGAATAAGACAGAAGCTGAGGCATTTGGCCTGGGAAATGCAGTGGGAAAACTGTGGGTCATGGAGCCTCAAGCCCACCCCGACCATGGTGAAATGTGGAATCCAGGTTCTGTCTGCTGCTGGGTTAGTCACGCCTCGGGTGTGACCAGCCTTTGAAATGACTGGCATGGGTTGTCCCCACTTGGCTGTGAATTCTGCATTAGGCTTTTCTCTTTCATTTTTCATAATCAAAGCTAATTTTCTCACATTCTATCCCTTCACAAATTTCTATTTGTGATAGCTAGTTATTTGTTATCAGTGTATGCCTCCCAATTAATCCTTTTGATTTAAATAGAGGTCTTCCATGGTAAACAATATGAATCACCAAAGAATGATGAAAATGATGGGAATTACGTTAAAATAGCCCTTAAATCCAACTTTTCCTTATGCTCAATGTGAGTCCTACTTTCATATGTGGTGCTTGCATTCCAAAATATAAGAAATAATACAAACTATCTGATTATGACTTACCAGAAACAAAATGTAGTATCTTCTAATTTTTTTGTAATTGTATTCCATAAGCAAAAACAATACATTCTTCTTAAAAATAAATAATTTCATTATGTCCAATGATTTTTTTTTTTTTTTCCAGGGAGCATGGTCTCTCTCTGTTGCCTGACTGGAGTGCAGTGATGTGATCATGGCTTACTGCAGCCTGGACCTCCCAGACTCAAGCGATCCTCCCACCTCAGCCTCCTGAGTATCTGGGGCCACAGGCATGTGCCACCATGCCCAGATAATTTTTGTATTTTTTTGTAGAGACAGAGTTTTGCCATGTTGTCCAGGCTTATTCTGAACTCCTAGGCTCAAGCAATCCTCCTGCCTCAGACTCCCAAACTGCTGGGATTACAGACGAGAACCCCAATGTCTGGCAATGTGCAGTGAATTTTTATAGGGAGACATCATGTCTTTTCCTTACAGACAAATCAGAATTTTCATATGTTCCTCTGGAAATTTATGATCTTGTCTATCTGCCTAACCCACCTTCCTGGCTGGAAGCTTTCCTTGTGTCTCATCTGTAATCTGTTATCATTTTTCTGAGTTTCACACATCTGTACGATTAGATGGGACAGCCTTTGAAGACAATAGAGAAGAATTGGAGGGTTCATCTTAAGTGCTTCCAAATTCTACCTTTTAACTGCTTTGGTTATAGAATGAAGCAAGATTTAGATGTGTTAATTAAAGTAGATATCTGTACTCATTGCTAATTTGGTCAGTCAAGGTAAGCAGTTCAACATGGTTTTACAAAAAGATGAACCTGGATGCAAATCCGGTGCTTTCCATTTGGGTAAGTTATGCACCTCTTTGAGTCCCAGTTTTGTTGTCCATCATCTCATTTCAAGGAGTTCTTATGAAATTAAAGTTTAGACAATACAGGCAAAATGCTTGATCTGTTTAAATGCCAGCTACTTGGCCAGATATTTTACAAATGAAAAAGAAAACAACCCTCACTGCTAGGTACTTATGTTCCTAATGAATGCCTTACCATGGTCTTTCTCAAAGAAGAACTTGATATTGTCATAGCAACCATCCAAACCACACTGTGATGCAAGTCTCTTCTTACGTGAGAGTGATCTAGCATTTTGTTTTTGGGAGCAACAAATGAGAAGTTTGCCGCCTCTCCTTATGCTAATCCCACATGATAAATTTTATTTGAGTCAGTATTGCATGTATAATGCCAGTGGGCTTAAGAGTATGAGTTGGAAATGTTGGTGAAGCTGTACGCAGTTTGAAGATGGCCTACCTACTATCAGGAAGGAGGAGGTGGTATGTAGCACAAAGGAATGATTGATTTCTAAGAAAGAAAACATGAAGATCAAGGCTCACAGCTATAAAGATTTAGGAAAAACAAACAAACAAAAGAACATCCCAAAACAAGTTCGGAAAGGCATTGGATTCAATAATTAGCTAGCAAATAAACGTGATAAAACCTGTGCCCTAATGTGGCATTTCATATATTTACAGATCTGTTTAAAAAGGAAGCTTCCAATTTCAACCCAGTAATTTTAGCTGTTGTATCTGATATCATTTTTAAATTTTGGCTGTACAGAGTAATCACTAGAAAGTTTATTGACAATCCAAAACCTGATGAGGTAAATGTGATTATGTTGCCACGCTGCACTTTGTAGTCTTTGGTTGTGTGGTTGAAACCATAGGATGTGAGCTCCCAGCTTACAGTTGAGAGTTTGTCTCTAACTTATATTTTGCCCATCTCTCCATCTATGCCTCCGCCACCACACACATTTATCAACCATTTTGTCATGTATTTATCTGTTTGTTGTCTGTCTTTGTTCACTACAACTTCTGTGAACACGCTTTGGCTTGAAAGTGGCACACATCTCTTCTAGTCATACCCCATCGGATAAAAGGAATCAGTGTAGCCAACGCTAAATGTTAAGGAATCTGGGAAATCAGGTCGTCTGGTGTCGGGGAAGAGGAGGAAACAGATTTCGATGAGGTGCCAGCTGTCTGCTACAATACTCATTTCTCAGCGTGGTTTGATGATTACAAATAAGATGTAAGATATTTAGTAAATATGGTGCTTAGTACAGTTCTTGGGAGTTATTGATATTCATTCATTCAACAAGCATGCACTGTACTGGTTTCAGTGTAATTGTGAAGATCCTACTATATAACCCCTTATTTCCCCTTATTTTCAAGGTGCAGAAATGAATAACCCCTTGTCATCCTACATTTCTTTATTTCTTTGATACAACACCCAATAATAACCTACACCTGCTTTGTCTTGAAATAATGCAGTCATCCCCTAATTAAAATGAAGTATCTGACATAAAGGAGGTACTACCCATGGTGCCCAGATGTTATGTCCAGAGTATATGCCAGAGGCCCTCTCGGGAAAAAAAAAAAATCTCCAAAATATCTGTGAAGATCCCTGCTACATGCCTGCTGCTATAGAATTCGAGAGGGACCAGTAAAATGTTGTATAATTCTTGTATAAAATGAGCCTTCACTACAGACTGGGTGGCTTAAATAAATAATATAAGTTTATTTTCTCACAATTCCAAAGTCAAGGTGTCAGTAGGGTTGATTGCTTCTGTGGCCTCTCTCCTGGGCTTACAGATGCCTGTCTTCTTCATGTACCTTCACATGGTCTTTTTTCTGTGTCTGTCTATACTTGAATCTTATCTTAAAAGGATTCCATTCATATTGGATAAGACCCACTCTAATGCTGACATTTTAACTTGGTTACTTCTGTAAAGGCCCTATCTCCAAACAGTCACATTGGGGGTACTGGGGGTTTGGAATTCAATGTATGAATTGTGAGGGGACATAATTTAGCCCATAACACTTGTAGCTGTGCAGCATATTGGCAGTAAATAGCAATGTGTGAGGTTGGCTACATAGTAACTGATTAACTAGATGAACTGCTAGTCTATGGCCCAGATGTATACAAATATCATTCTCAGCTGTGAATGTCTTCAAATGGAGGACCGGAGTTGTCCATTATTCTTGTTCATTTTGAAAAGAAAATCCAGTAATAAGGATATTTATCAAAAACTGCCCAAACTTCAAATGTAGGTAACTACAGTGGAATTGCCATTTACAGGAGAACTGGCAGAGTTCAAGGGTCAGGATGTGAGATGAAATAACACAGTGTGGCCGGGTGCGGTGGCTCACACCTGTAATCCCAGCACTTTGGGAGGCCGAGGCAGGCGGATCACCTCGGGTTAGGAGTTCAAGATCAGCCTGACCAACATGGAGAAACCTGGTCTCTACTAAAAATACAAAATTAGCCGGGCATGGTTGCATATGTCTGTAATCCCAGCTACTCGGGAGGCTGAGGCAAGAGAATCACTTGAACCCAAGTGGTGGAGGTTGCAGTGAGCCGAGATTGCGCCATTGCACTCCAGCCTGGGCAACAAGAGCAAAACTCCATCTCAAAAAAAAAAAAAAAACGAAAGAAAGAAATAACATAATATATAAATATACCCAGTTACTCTTCAAAATCTCTGAAATTACTTTTACATTAGTGGATCCTGGGCCCATGAAAGCCCAAGAGCCAAGAATTAGCTGTTTTATTCCTTCTTTGCATTTAGGCTGTGGTTGCCATTCATGAAGGTCTCAGATTTGTTTATTTTACTGATTTTATTTTGTTTTATTTATTTTTGGCTAAATATATGCATTTAATTTTTGTGAATTATATGTGTACTTAGTATGTTTGTAGTATAATTTGAAAATTTTAGAATATTGTTCAGGTAAAATTAAGGTGAATCTGGAGAACACGCTAGTGTGTATCTTTATTTCAGATAGAGGACACTGAACTTAACACATCAAGCAGGGATCAGGATCTAATACTTTTAATACCACAGCATTTATTCCTGCTTGTAATCCCAGCACTTTGGGAAGCTGAGGCTGGTGAATCACTTGAGGTCAGGAGTTCGAGACCAGCCTGGCCAACATGGTGAAACTCTGTCTCTACTAAAAATACAAAAATTAGCTGGGTGTGGTGGCGCATACCTGCAATCCCAGCTGCTCGGAAGTTGAGGCATGAAAACTGCTTTAATCTGGGAGGCAGAGGTTGCAGTGAGCCAAGATCCTGCCACTGCACTTCAGCCTGGGCAACAGAGTGCTCCAAGGATTTTTTCACTGTATGCTTCTCTACTTTTTCACTGAGATAGTTACAAAAAACTCATACCATTTCCTTAATCCTCTCTTGTAGTCTCAGAAGGCACCAGATTTACTGGAGCACTCACCAAGAATTCTAAAGATACAAAACCACAGATACATACAAACACACAAACACACACACACACATACATTTCAGTTGGATTGAAATATGATTTCCAGCATCTCTGCCATTCCAAAAATAGACACAAATCTTAGGTGGAAATAAAAAGACTTCTTGGCATGAAGATAATAAAAGTTATAAAGCAAAAATGTATTTTTCTTTTCTTAAAAGAGAAGTGAGTGAGTGGCTCCCAACTGTTCATATAAATAACTGTGTGTAAAATGAGCTTGTAGCCAGAAAGGGTAAAACGTAGGTCAGAAAGAAGTTACAACTAACAGTGACAAAATGAAGATGACAACATCATCCACAAAGACATTGACAGAAAAGTAGAAAAAAAAATTCCATTCTATTCTAAGTAAAGCACTTACTGTCATTATCTTTTTTCTCAATAAAAAAAGAAAGATCGGAAAGCTTATCAACAATTAAATGAGTATTTTACTTGCAAATAATTTCCCAGGTATCTTTTTAAAATTATCAAAGTAATGTGGCTTAGACTTTTAAAAATTTCAGAATCATACAAATTCCTCTCTTCCATCACTTAATCCCATTCTTCAGAGTTAATCACAATTTGCTATGTGTACCCAATAGGTTAATGCATATGCAGAATGATATAGAATTTACAAACAAATGGGCTAATAATAATAGTGCATGCTATTCTGCAACTTGCTGATTTTATTTAAAAAACAGACTGCCTTCTTTTCCGTGTACTTCTAGAATTATAACAAATGTTCACCAATTGTAGGTATGAATGGCAGCCAGCCCAATATTGATGACTGTTTAGATAGTTGCCATGGTTTTTACTGTGGTTGCAAAGGACATCCATGTACATGTGTTTTTGAGGATATATGTGAGAATTTCTGCTTGTACATCTAAGACATTGATAAATTTTGCCAAAATAGCTTAATAGTGTATCCATTTATTTGCATTAGCTGTTTATCATAAGCACTTTTATTTGTATACTTTCTAATATGGATTTTAGCAGATGTGATTCTATTGTTTCCATTTTTATCACTTTGGGTGAACATCTGGGAGAGCGTGAAGTGTGGAGAGTGCTCCTGTCTGATCAGCAGTGGCAGTAGATTCTCATAGGAGTGCGAACCCTATTGTGAACTGCGCTTGTGAGGTATCTAGGCTCTGCGCTTCTTACGAGAATCTAACTAATGTCTGATGATCTGAGGCGGACCAGTTTCATCCACAAACCACACCCCACCCCCATTGCCCCCAGCTGTGGAAATATTGTCTTCCACAAAACCACTCCCTGGTGCCAAAAAGATTCAGGACTGCTGCTGTAGACAGCACAACTGGTTTTTAGGATTCTACAAAGTCACTATTTTGGGCATTATGCTTATTCACTCTAGAGACCTTCTCAAAACTGTAATGAGCTGCAAAATTTTCACTCATTTGCTGTTATTTGACTGTAATTCTTCTATTTAAACCATATTGGTAATCTATATTTATACAATAGCTTTCTCATATTTCAAAGCAAAGATTTCTTTTTTATAAGTAACTTTGGAATTTGTTTTCATTTTTCCTTTCTTTCTTAGGTCAGTTCGTAAGCTATGTGTAGGATATAGCAGGTTAGATAGCTGAATTCATGACAGATAGCATGAAATACATACAATTTTTCATCCTAAAATTTTTGTAGTAATACCACATTTCTTATTTTCTTATTTTTTTTTTAATTTTACTTTATGTTCTGGGATACATGTGCTGAACGTGCAGGTTCGTTACATAGGTACACATGTGCCATGGTGGTTTGCTGCACCCATCAACTCATCATTTACATTAGGTATTTCTCCTAATGCTATCCCTCCCCTAGCCCCCTACCCCCTGACAGGCCCCAGTGTGTGATATTCCTCTCCCTATGTCCATGTGTTCTCATTGTTCAATTCCCACCTATGTGGGAGAACATGCGGGGTTTGGTTTTCTTTCCTTGTGACAGTTTGTCAGAATGATGGTTTCCAGCTGCATCCATGTCCCTGCAAAGGACATGAACTCATCCTTTTTATACACCATGGAATACTATGCTGAGTTGTATTTTATGGCATGGATGCAGTTTTTTTTTTTTTTTCTGTTCCTGTGTTGGTTTGCTGAGGATGATGGTTTCTAGCTTCATCCATATCCCTGCAAATGACATGATCTCATTCTTTTTTATGGCTGCATAGTATTCCATGGTGTATAAGTGAGCAGCTCCTGCATTCATTGATTTTTTGGAAGGGTTTTTCATGTCTCTATCTCCTTCAGTTCTGCTCTGATCTTAGTTACTTCTTTTCTTCTAGCTTTTGTTTTTTTCTTGAGATGGAGTCTCACTCTTTAGCCCAGGCTGGAGTACAGTGGCGCCATCTCTGCTTACTGTAACCTCTACCTCCCAGGTCCCAGTTCACCCAGTTCAAGCAGTTCTCCTCCCTCAGCCTCCCGAGTAGCTGGAATTACAGCCACATGCTACCATGCACAGCTAATTTTTGTATTTTTAGTAGAGACGGGGTTTCACCATGTTGGCCAGGCTGGT
Organism: Hylobates moloch; assembly: GCF_009828535.3. NCBI lineage: Eukaryota > Metazoa > Chordata > Mammalia > Primates > Hylobatidae > Hylobates > Hylobates moloch. Next base: position 3,945,516 of record NW_026652300.1, on the reverse strand, counting down.
CTTGAACTCCTGGCGTCAAGTGATCTGCCCATCCCAACTTCGCAAAATGCTGAGATTACAGGAGTGAGCCATCTTGCCTGGCCTTCTTTTAGCTTTTGAATTTCTTTCCTTTTGCTTCTTCAGTTCTTTTAATAGTGATGTCAGGGTGTTAATTTTAGATCTTTCCCTCTTTCTGATGTGGGCATTTAGTATATAGATTTCCCCCTTAACACTGCTTTAGCTGTGTCCCAGTGATTCTGGTACATTGTCTCTGTTCCCATTGGTTTCAAAGAACTTTGTTATTTCTGCCTTAATTTCATAATTTACCCAGTAGTCATTCAGGAGCAGGTTGTTCAGTTTCCAGAAACTCATCAACTAATGTGCAAAATAACCAGCTAGCATCATGAATGCAGGATCAAGTTCACACATAATAGTGTTAACCTTAAATGTAAGTGGGTTAAATACCCCAATCAAAAGACACAGACTGGCAAACTGGATAAAGAGTCAGTACCCATCCATATTCAGGAGGCTCTTCTCACATGCAGAGACACACAGGCTCAAAATAAACAGATGGAGGAATATTTACCAAGCAAATGGAATGTAAATAAAAGGAGGATTTGCAATCCTAGTCTGATAAAAGAGACATGAAACCAACAAAGATCAAGAGACAAAGAAAGGCATTACCTAATGGTAAAGGGATCAATGCAACAAGAAGAGCTAACTATCCTAAATATATATGCACCCAATACAGCAGCACCCATAAAACAACTTCTTAGAGGCCTAAAAAGAGACTTAGACTCACACAATAATAGTGGGAGACTTTACCACCCCACTATCAGTATTAAACAGATCAATGAGACAAAAAATTAACAAAGTTATTCAGGACTTGAATTCAGCTCTAGACCAAGCAGTCCTAATAGACATCTACAGAACTCTCCACTCCAAATCAACAGAATATTCATTTTTCTCAGCAACACACAGCACTTGTTCTAAAATTGACCACATAATTGGAAGTAAAACACTCCTCAGCAAATGCAAAAGAACAGAAATCATAACAGTCTCTCAGACTACAAAGCAATCAAATTAGAACTCAGGATTAAAACACAGGATTTCTTTTTTCTTTTCTTTTCTTTTTTTTCTTTCCTTTTCTCTTCTCTTCTCTCTTTTCTTCCTTTCTTTCTTTCTTTCTTCCTTTCTTTCTTTCTTTCTTTCCTTTCTTTCTTTCTTTCTTTCTTTCTTTTTCTTTATCTTTCTTTCCCTCTCTCTCTCTCTTTCTCTCCCTCTCTCTCTTTCTTTCTTTCTTTTTTTTAATGGAGTCTCACTCTGTCACCTAGGCTGGAGTGCAATGGTGCAATCTCAGCTCACTGCAACCTCCGCCTCCCAGGTTCAAACGATTCTCTTGCCTCAGCCTCCCAAGTAGTTGGGATTACAGGCTCCTGCCACCACCCCTGGCTAATTTTTTGTATTTTTAGTAGAGTCAGAGTCAGGGTTTCACCATGTTGGCCAGGCTGATCTTGAACTCCTGATGTCAAGTGATCCACTCACCTCAGCCTCCCAAAGTCCTGAGATTACAGCCATAAGCCACCTCACCTCACCCATATTTTCAGTGGGTACTTTCCATTTAGTGACTTTGTATGAAGATATTTTAGGAGACTCAAACCTTTAAAAATTAAAAAAATCTATTTATAACAAATATCTGTACAACCTTCCTCCAGAGTCCCCGACTGTTAACACTTTGCCACATTTGCTTTATCTTTCTTTGTCTCCCTCACTCACACCTTCCCCTCCTTTCTTTCCTCTGTCTCTCAAGAGGCTAACCATAATTGCAGATAGCCTGACATTTTGGTCCTAAGTACTTCATTCTATATCTACAAAGGCAAAGGGCAATCTTCTGCATAGCCACTGTAATGTGTGATGTAAATTTCAAGGAATTTAACATCAATACAATGATATTTCTTTTGTAGTCCATATTCAAATATCCTCCTACTTGTTCCCAAATTGTCCTTTATAGCTTTTTAAGCATTACTTATTTTTTATAGCAGTTTTAGGTTCACATCATAGAGAGGAAGGTATTTCCCATCCACTCCCTGCCCAAACGTGCCTATACCCTCTCCATTATCAACATCCCCCACCAGAGTGGTACATTTTTTGTAACTGATAAACCTAAATTGACACATTGTAATCACTTCACATTTATAGCTTACATGAGGGTTCACTCTTGGTGTATACTCTGTGGGTCTGGACAAATTATAATGATATTTATCCACCAACATAGTATCACTCTGAGTATTTTCACTGCCTTAAATATTCTCTGTGCTGTCTCTATTCATCCCTCCATCATCCCTCAGTCCCTGGCAACTACTGATATTTTCAATGTCTATAGTGTTGCCTTTTTCTGAATGTCATATAATACAACATGTGGCCTTTTCAAATTGGAATCATACAATATGTAGCCTTTTCAAATTGGCTTCTTTCACTTGGTAATATGCATCTAAGTTTCCTCCATGTCATTTCCTGGCTTAATAGTTCATTTCTCTTTAGTGCTCAATAATATTCCATGATCTGTATGTATGATAGTTTATCCATTCACCTGATGAGGAACATGTTGGTTGCACACAATTTTGGCAATTCTGAATAAAGCTGCTGTAAACATCTGTGTGCAGGCTTTTGTGTGGACATGATTTTAGTTTTCAAATCCTCTGGGTAAATACTCCAGGTATTGCTGCACTGTATAGTTATAGTATGTTTAGTTTTGTAAGAAACCACCAGATTTCCAAAGTGACTATACCATTTTGCATTCCCCGTAGCAATTAACGAGAGTTCTGTTATTCCACTTCCTCACCAGTACTTGGTGTTGTCTTTGTTCTGAGATTTATTCTAATTGTTGTGTAGTGTTATCTTGTTGTGTTAATTTGCAGCTCCCTGAGGACATATTTATTTGCCATCTCTATATCTTATTTGGTGAGATATCTGTTAAAGCCTTTGGCCCTTTCTTAAAGTTTATTTATTTACTGATGAGTTTTAAAGGTTCTTTGTATGCGTTGGATAATTTTTTAAATTATTCTGACCAAAAGTTTAATCAAATATACAGATCACATTCAGTAGCATGTATCTTTATTTTGCTTTTGAATAGAACAGTCTTCTCAGACACACCTTATTTGTACCTTTAAAAATTTGAATTGTAAGGGCCGGTTGTTTGCAGAATTATCATGAAACCTCGATTTATTTTATTGTCTCTTCACTGCTAAATTTGGCTTAAACTTTGTCATTAATGCTGAATCCTTTGTAACTGACAATGGCTGTATGAATCTTAGTTAAAATATGCCTTCCAAATCTCCCATTGCAGAAATAACCCTCCTCTTATGAAATTATTAGGGAATCTGCTGTGCAGAAGCTCTTTAGTTTAATTAGATCCCATTTGTCAATTTTGGCTTTTGTTGCCATTGCTTTTGGTGTTTTAGACATGAAGTCCTTGCCCACGCCTATGTCCTGAATGGTATTGCCTAGGTTTTCTTGTAGGATTTTAATGGTTTTAGGTCTAACATTTAAGTCTTTAATCCATCTTGAATTAATTTTTGTATAAGGTGTAAGGAAGGGATCCAGTTGCAGCTTTCTACATATGGCTAGCCAGTTTTCCTGGCACCATTTATTAAATAGGGAATCCTTTCCACATTTCTTGTTTTTGTCAGGTTTGTCAAAGATCAGATAGTTGTAGATATGCGGCATCATTTCTGAGGGCTCTGTTCTGTTCCATTGATCTATGTCTCTGTTGTGGTACCAGTACCATGCTGTTTTGGTTACT